>NW_027070257.1:204436-231936 GCF_002906115.3 Quercus suber
AAAAAAAAAAAAAAAAAAAAAAGGATGAGGCTTAGCTTTAAAATTTTAAGTACTGTTATATTTTGTAAACTCACATAATCATACGCTCCTCAAATTCGTTACTCAGTTCCTTAAAGCTTGTCTTCCCTGATTCCAGCAGCTCGGACACCTACACGAATAACATATAAAGAGCTTGACAAGAAAATAAAGCTGCAGACTGAAGAGCCGTTACTGGGCTTATGAAGAAGTCATCGCCACCATGTGAATTATGTTTCAGCTTTTAGTTGAGCATAGTATCATCTCAACCTTGTCAGATCCATGGGAATTTCCAATTATTGCAGGTAAATGACTTAAAAAGATAAACAAACATTGGGTTCATGCATACAGTATGTAGTTAATAAGAATATACAGTTGCATTAAGTTTATTTAGCTACCAGCTGAGTGAAGCGCTCTATCTTTTCTAGAATCTGAGCAACATTAAGTTCCATCTCCTCAGATCCAGCAATGTTGGTCTGAAATTCTTTTCTTCAATCTTTAAAACTACTCCATCTTCTTCCTTCTCTTCCATCTAACAACCATAAAAAATCAGATGCTAAAATAATAAAACAAAAGAATTTTTTTTTTCTCATAATTTTTGGTATAGGCCTGATAAGAGTGAAGAACGAACACAAAAAGACATACAGCTGGTTTCATGCGTGTCCTCATAAAATAACTTCAATAACTTGACTTTCCATTTGTACAAATTAAGGTTAATGCTGCAGAGGAGCAACAGATGTTAAGCATGCCACTATTTGTGAAAGAGACGACAAAGCAACATATACGTCAAAACATGCTTGGGAAGCAAGATGGATGGTTTCCGGATTTATTCTTCGAAACTATATACATTCCAAAAGTGATGTAATCAGACTAAGATCATCAACCTTCTCCAAAAAAAAAAAATAATAATAAATAATAAATAAAGACTAAGATCATAGGCTAACTCCACCACAAAGATCTTAAAATCCTATTCATCCATTTTGAAATAAGTGGCTTAGGTTTTATCACATCTTCAACACTTAAAAAATTAAAAATTAAAAAAAAAAATCAACTATCACCAAAATCCAATCCATTTATTTCAAAATGGATGGACAAGATTTTAAGAACTTTAGAGGGTCTTAATTCCACGCAGACTGTGCTATTCTATGATAAATATGTCAATAAAATTAAATGAAGGCTTCCTAGCTAAAGTAGTAATTATAGGAAGATCCCAAAAGAGAGAAAAAGGTATTCTGTTCCAATCAAGAGCAAACACAAAAATTAAAAGAACATACCACAATCTAAGCAGGAATGGGCAATACAATCAGGTTATAAACTATCTTAACAATGTTGATTTACTAAAAATCATTTGGCGAAATTATAGGGGCTGTTTGGTTAAACATCAGCTTTCGTTGTTTAAACAATACAACACATATTTTTACAACACTTTTTCAATCACACGTATTTCCACAACACTTAAACAACGTTACCAAACTGGAAATACATTTCCATAAAAGTTCATCACAAAATATCAAGGTGCTAAGATATTAATAACGTAAATAATCTTAATTTTTCATGGATAAGTAATAGGCAATGAGTTTATTAATTTAATTCGTTAATTTACAATCAGCATAAATTTAACTATAAAAAAAATAAAAAATAAAAAAAAGTCAATCTCTTTCGAATGACACAAAAATTTAACTTGTAATAGTGAAAAGGAGAAAATCAAGATGCTGCAATTAGTAATCGATACGTTTTGAAAAATGATTCAAAGATCTGTAGAAGAAGAAAAGAAAAGAAAGAAGATAATTGATCAGAACCGAGAATAAGAATGAGAGTAATCGATCGAAAATTGTGAGAGAGAGAGAGAGAGAGAGAGAGAGAGAGAGAGAGAGAGAGAGAGAGAGAGAGAGAGCCACTGTTTTGATTAAAATGAAATCAAAATGAAGGCTAAGAATTAAGCAAAAATGGTGGATTGCCTATGATGTGCACTGATTGATGTGATACACGCTTTGGTTGTCCGATAGATTGCTCTATTCCATTTGCTTTACCCGAGAGAGAGAGAGAGAGAGAGAGAGAGAGAGAGAGAGAGAGAATGAAACGAAAGTGTTCCATATCTTTTGTATGTTGTTTAGTTTTCATTGTAGTAATACATGTTTGAGTGTTATAGAAATACGTGTCAAAAATGAAACGAAAGTGTTCCATATCTTTTGTATGTTGTTCAGTTTTCATTGTAGTAATACATGTTTGAGTGTTATAGAAATACGTGTCAAAAATGTTGTTATTGTTTAAACACTAAAACTATTATTTAAACACTAAAACTATTATTTAAACACTAGTACTGTTACCCCTAGTTTGGCAAAATTTCTCAAATTTTGAAACGCACGCCAATTTTATGGGACGCAAACCTAAAAATAAAAGGGTCCATGCTTATATTTTTGTGGGTTCTTTTTTTCAAATATTCTGAAAAAAAAAAAAAAAAAAAAAAAAAAAAAAAAAAAAAAAAAAAAAAAAAAAAAGAGAAAACACACGTCAAAGAAAAATAATCACACGCACAAGACAGTATTTTCGTGGTTCGGCAATTTGCTTACATCTACGGAGTTGCAGGAATTTCACTATTATCAGGAAAAAATACAAAGTGCGCCTATAGTGTTTTTCTCTCTCTCTAAAAACACAACAACAGTTTTTAAATCCTAATCACAAAAGTGGCTTTTATATCCTGCGCACAGGATTACAATGGGCTACAAAACGGGTCAAAAATAAACTAGGCTCCACAAAGCCCAACACAGAGTGCTCACATTGATTCTTGATGGTAATTTTGAATTTCTTTCTATTTTATCATGTAAAGCAAACATTTACAAGTATATCACTTGACATGCCTGCAACATTATACATGTCCCTTCTGTTGTACTGACAATTTTTTCATTGAAATTATGTGTGGACTTTAGGGCTGCAATCATTTTGAATTTGTAAATTTCTCAATCAAAAGTTGTGCTTGAATCCTAGGGCTATGAATAGCCCAAGCCAAGTGTTGGGCTATTGGGCTTGGTTGAGTAGGAGTTCAATAATGTTTGAGCTTAGATCAGTTTTAACTTGGAATTGCAGCAGCTCTTGAACATCTTGGAGCATTAAAATATCATGTCATCTTTTTATCATATTTGCGATGAGGTCTTTAGCTGTTTTCTCTTTCTATAGATGACTTAAAGTAGGAAACTTGTTTTAAGCAGGTATGAGTGATCCATGTACAGTCAAAATAGTGGAGATTGTATTTTTAAAAGTAAGATGTAGTCAGGTCAGTATATTGTAAGTATTTCAGGTTTAGGAACAAGTTAAGAATATGAGTCAAGTTTGTTAACGTTCACAAGCCATGCTGAGTGAAGGATTAAACTCGGGCCTGAATTTGGATTGCGTAAGTGTAATAAAGTTTGAGCAACTGCCAACTAGACTAGTTAAATATGAGCTTCACTTAGGAAGCCTGTTTGATATCTTGCCAGTCCTAATTGTATAAATACTGACTAATATCTGACAGATTGTTTTTTCTTTCTTGTTTTTAGCTGAATTCTGACAGATGATTTCAGCATTGTTTCAATATACTATTGTGGAGAAACTGATGCTTAGGTACTTCTATGCAGGTTTTCCAAGACTGCCTGTCAAGGATTGAACTCATTCGTTCTGTTGAAAGATATTGAGCTATAAGATACTATGTTAAGTACTTTGGTTTTTACAATTTGCATCCCAATTACTACTGTATGGTTTTCTTCACCAATCTAAAAATTATATGGAGAAAAAAGAGTATTTGAAATAGTTCCCCAATTTCATGTGAATATCTAAGCAGCTCATGTTAATATCGAAGCAGTGCCAGTTCATTATGCACTATAAGTGATATAAATTTTGATGGGATGCATTTGACATAGACTATTATGTATTTGCATATATTTCTCAAAAACTAAAGGTATGCTTCGGGCAGCAAATTGGGGAGTCATCTCTTTGGCTATGCCCAAAATATCCCATCTCTAGCTGTTTAACTCTATTTTGTTGAACTCTTGAATTCCTCTGCATATGTCAGTTGCCACTATGGAGCGCTTGGTTGGTGTTTCTTTTCTATACTGAGGTCTCAACACTTTCCTTAGGCCTAAAACATGGTATACCAAGCAAGAAATACCCCTTGCTGCTTCATTTATGCCTGTTTTTCCATTGATCTCCATCCCATTACTGATAGACATGCCTGCATTTCCTTTGCTAAACCTCAAGTCTTTCTTCCATGTGATAAGAATCTAAGAAGCTGAAGAGGATATGTTAGACGCTATTTATCACTGGTTATGGTGTACTTTTATGAGTGATATACCAAATTTAATACTTGCATGAGTACATAGTGTGGAGCTTAAAAGTTAAAAGTTGAATATTATTAAAATCTACTGGAAACATGTACTCCTAAGTATCTTTTCTCCTTTAATCTTACAACCTGTAGATTTCTAGTTTCTAATATGACTGTCGCTTATTGTGTTTCTTGTACATCTCGGGTGCAATTGTTCTGATTCTGTCACTCAAACTAGCTAGTTTACTGCACATGATAGTTCTTTTTGTCAAAGAAAATCATATTCTCGTCAGAAGTGTATAGTGAGAGTAGTCATTTGCCATGATATCTTAAATCCGGTCAGATGTAATTAATTTCTGTTCAAGTGCGTTTAATTTTCTTGTGATTTTGTTATAAATTTTCTTTTGTTCCTATTAAATATGTGAATTACATGGATATTTTTGGGTCTTGGGGTGCTTTATAATTTTATTTTTGATTATCTAAGTGAGATTCTGGATTTGGCATGCATTGCTTGTACATGCATGGCTGTTGAGTACTCACTCTGACACTAGAAAAGAGTAATTAACGTTTGATTGAATCAAAAACTTTGACTGTACCAGTTTTTTAAAACTATTCTTGATTTTCATGGTGAGGCTGCTATATGAGTTCCAATCCTATGTGGGACATGAGAGAATGCAAAATTTGGTCTTTGCCTGGCCTGTCCTTTAGGTGTACTTAAGAGAAGTGTTTACAACAGACATGTATTATTTAAATTTAGAGAAATGATATGTTTACAACATTTTCATAATATTTTTACAACAAATTCTAAGTAGTAGGTTGTTACTGATTGTTATTATTGGGGCAAAAACGTAATTTTAGTGTTAGATTCAAATTTGAACCAATAACAACTAACCACTTATGATTTATTGTGAAAATATTGTAAAATATTATAGACGTAGCACCTCTCTTAAATTTAATGTCAGTGCGGCTATGCACCAACGCATACATTCTCTGTATTTGTTATGTACCTTGCATTTGTGAGCTACTCTATTCCCCTTTCTGCCTCTGAGTCATACCCCCACCCCCACTTCCCAAAAAAATTCAACTTTTTCTTCATCCAAGATATATCCCACTCTTGAGGGGTTTGGTTCCTCAGCCTGTCAATAATCACCTCTCGAACAACAACAATGAGCGAAAATTGTAGCTTGAACTTGAAGTGCAGCCAGTGCCTCTATTTCTTTTGTTCCATTGATAATTTTTTCTTTCATACCCAGTGTTTCATTTAGTTATCCTCTTTCATCTCCTACGACTACATCCAAACCCCCGTTATTTTGATCTTAACAGATGGCACTGTCAAAATTGACCTTGTAATCCTCAGATGGTCTCTTGATGTCGCGGAAGCCAGAAGAAAACATATGATCCTCTCTTGATGGAATAAAAACTAAACTATTAGCTTCTAGTAGTAAACCTCAAATCCACGAGGGGTTTTCCCGAATTCACAAGGAGATAAACTGGAATCTTCCATAGAAAGAATTTGACAAAAATTTGTGTTTATTGATAATAGTTTAAAAACTGAATTGCCTTTGGAGACTGCAATGCGTTTAAATAGTAAAAAGAAAACCTAAGTTGGCTAGAAACCCTAAGCTAGCTAGCAAATCCTAAGGTGGCTACGAAAGCGTATAAATCCCTAATTTGAAAACATTAAAAACTCCTAAAACAAGGAAATAAATCACCTATACCTAAAATAACAAAAATTACATAAAAATACTAAAGTTAAATAATTACAAAAATTAAATATTAAACAGTGTCCTACATCAAACCCCTCCACTTGAAACAAACTCATCCTCAAGTTGATGGTCGAAATCTGAAATCTTCCACTCCAAATAAACAAATACTTTGAACGCTTTAATGACTTGATCCGGCTTTGAAACTTGAATTCTTCATAAAGTGTAGCATAAAATTTATTCTCATCTACCTTCAATTTATTTGCAACATCAATCAATAAAGGACTAATAATAAAATTAAAATTTTCTACTTCAAAAATCAACCGAAACCTAAGGATTGTGAGTTGTGGACTTATCCTCATATTTAACCTCAATTGGATCTTCCACAATGTTCTCAACAATTACCATCTCTTGATTTCTGTTGTTGAATGTATTGATCATTGTTTTTATGAGATGCTTTCCTAGCAAGAAGAGTAGCAATTATTTGCTTGATTTTGCCTATAATTTGCTGACCTTTTTCATAAAATTGCTAATTCTCATCACGAGCCTCTTTACAAAACTCAAGAAACTCAGCCCTAGTGGGGACTTGATCGTTGATGTCGTCACTGTTGTCATTGTTGTGGTGGTCACCGTCTCGCTGATTAGCCATTAGACCAGGGTATGTCAAGGCTCTGACACCAACTAATGTCACGAAAGCATGAAGAGAGCACACACGATACTCTCTTGATGGAACAAAAACTAAGTTATTAGCTTCTGATAGTAAATCTCGGATCCATGAGAGGTTTCCCTGAATTCACAAGGAGATAAACTGGAATTTACTAGAGAAAAATTTGACAAAAGTCTGTATTTTATTGATAATAGTCTAAAAATTGAAATGCCTTTGGAGGCTACAATGCGTTTTAATAGTAAAAAGAAAACCTAGGGTGATTAGAAACCCTAAGTTGTCTAGCAAATCTTAAGGCGGATACGAAAGTATATAAAACCCTAATTTGACTAAAAAAAACATTAAAAACACGGAAATAAATTACCTAAACCTAAAATAACAAAAATTACATAAAAATACTAAAGTTGAATAATTATAAATATTAAATATTAAACCATGTGCTACATCAATATCCATCTAACCTGAGGGCCCCAAAGGTTCGCTATTTTCCTACCACTCTTTTAGGACCCTGTTAGTCTACCCTGTTAGTCTCCACTCTTGCTTGGCTAAAAGCACTAAGTTGACAGCTTGCAAATCCCAGAATTCAATTCCCTCTACTCTTTGCTCCGGACATTCAATTTCACTCGACCTACATGTATATCATGGAGGTCAATTACTTACACAGTTGGGAATTTGAAAATACTCATGACAGTAGTTTGGGCCACGGCTTTAACAAGGATATATGTGCTGCTTGTGATAAGGAGTCGAAGGGTTCATAGTAATTTGTGGACCATTAATTTGTCAATTACTCACACTTACATATGAAATCGCTCCTGGTATATAGTATTGAAAATTGGCCAAAATCACAAGAAAAATGTGGTTGGTACTTGGTAGAGTTAGGATGGACAATTAAATTCTGCCTCTTGAAGGTCATATTTTGGTGCCATGAGGAATTAGATCCTTTAATGGAGTTTAATGTACCCCTTGGAGGTTCCAATTTACGTTTATAGATATTTGAATAACTAGGGTTATAATAACCGAATTGCTTTTAAAAACGAGGAATTCTTAGGGTGAGTTTGGTTCAACTTTTTGAAAAAGTGCATAATAAAAAAGTGAAGTTTTCAAAAAATGCATAATGAAAAAGTTTTTTTTTTTTTTTTCAAAAAGTTGAGTGTTTGGTAAAAGCTGTTAAAAATTGCTTTTTGAAAAAGTTGAGTGTTTGGCTAGCACTTATAAAAGTGGCGGTTTGAGTGGTAAATTACCAAAAATGACAATGTATATGTAAAGTATTGTGAAAATACTTTCTAATTTTTTTTAATAAAAATTTCTAAATTAAAAAAAAAAAAAAAAAAAAGAACTTTCAAAGTTTCTAAAAAAATTATTTTTTTCTCACCAATATTAACTAACAATAACGTATCACTTAAAATATATTGTGAAAATATTGTGATTGCATTTCTCAATTTTAATTTCTCATTCTTTATTTTATTTTCCCTATATTTCTTTACTCTTTTTTTTTCATCCATATTTCCTTCTTCTTTTTTTCTTCTTTTTTTTTTTCACTTAAAATTATTATTATTTTTTTCCTTTCTTTCCCCTTTTTCCCTACCCGGACACTTCAGAACATTCCACTTTTCTTTTCTTTTTTTCTTTTTCCTTCTTTCCCTTTTTCCCTTACCACTTCTTCCTCCAGAACGTTCCCCTTTCTTTCTTTCTTTCTTTCTTTCTTTTTTTTTTTTTTTTCCTACCACTTCCTCTAGAAAATTCCAGTTGCCGTAAAGCTCGAGTGTTCGGTCTAGTCTAGTAAGCAACTGAAAAAATTTCGTATACAGGATTTTAGTATTTGAAAGGTCTTGGTGATTGCAGTATATTGGGACCTGTAGTTAGCTCTGAGAAGCTACAAGGAAGAGTGAAGATCCCTTAAAGTCTCTGCCACCATTGGGTTTGTATTTGTATGTTTTTAGACTCCTTAAAACACAATCGGATTAACCTAGTAAATTAGCCAAGTGATTACTTAGTCCAAATTTCAGATCTAGGTTATCACAATCAAACAATCATATCATGTATAGCAACGGAAAGATAAATAACACAAAGATATGATCACTCAGGAAAACCAAACCAGTAAAAAACTTGGGGAGGATTTAACCTAACTATCCTCAAGGTAAACTTGAATCCATTATACAAAAGAATCGAAGTTTTACAATAAGACTTAGACCACTAACATCTTATTGCTACCCACCAGTAGAAACTTACTGACATAACCACATGCAAGCTCCGAGACCACAGACTCATTCTTTCTTAGATTCTCCAGCAAATACAAGCACACCAGCTTATATATCTTTAAGCTCCTTAATGCAGCAACTGAATGATCATCAAGTTCTTGAAGAAATCTCCTCTTGATAATCCTAAGATTGTGTGAAGGAAAGCTCCTCACAGATTTCACAAAAGATTCACACAAACAGCAATATGAGCAACCTCTAAAATGTGGCTAGGGTTTGCCTTATATACCTAAGGCAAAAACATAAAATCCTAAACGTTTTAGGAGTTAGAGCTGAGTAGGAATTATGCAGCAAAAATGCGTTTTGCCCGAGATTCGATTGATCGAGCCTAAGCTTCGATCAATTGAGCCAGGCCGAGATGCACAATAACTACTGCATCAATTCGATTCCAACTTTACATAAAAGGACCAACTTTGAGCAAGTCTATACAAGACTAATCAACTTGTTTTGATCATGGTTTGCCAACAATACACATTAGAGTTTTAAATACATAAAATCCTAAGTCTTTAGAACCTAATAGTATTTGATTTTGATTTTGGGTTTGGGTTTGGGTTATGGATTTTTAGTTGATGGTTTAATTTTGAGTTGATTTTCTTTGGATTTTGGGTTTGATTTTGAGTTGATTTTGTTTTGGGTTGATTTTGAGTTGGGTTTGGGATGGGTATTCCAATGGGCTTTGAGTTGATTTTAAGCTGTTTTGTGTTGATTTTGAGTTATTTTTGGTTTGGTTTTGTTGATTTTGTGTTTGGATTATCAAATGTTGAAATGAGTTTTGTTGATTTTGTTGATTGTGGTGGTAGATCGGGTGGTGCTATGTTTGTAGTAGCACGGTGAGGGCAGAGCAGATAGAAGAGATGAGAGGAATAAGGAACAGGCGTGAGAACTGAGAACTAATGAAGGATAATTTGGTAATTGCTCAACTCACCCCAACGGATATATCAAAACGTGCATGGACTTTTGGCTTTATGGACCTCCAGAGCTCCATAAGTTTTGCGCGTTTTCAGCCTTGGCTCAAAACGCAAATTTTTCCAAAAAGTTGCGTTTTGGGCTGAACCAAACACACAAAACGCTCCAGCTTTTACAGAAACATGCGTTTCAGCTCCTAAGAGTTAAACCAAACGGGCACTTACTGAGCCTTATTCTGAATGGTTCAGCCATTTCTTTTGGGACATAAGTAAATAAAAAAAAAAAAAAAAAAAAAAAAAAAAGACATTATAAAGAAGACGAAACAAGTTCATTTAAATAATGGAACAAAGACACATTTACTTGTAAATTCAAACAAATGAGGTAGATATGCAATCAATAGTTCAAAGTCACACGCTCCCATAATCCATTCTTTTTGCAGTCTATTTGAGAATACTCGGTTGGTGCCTAGTGGGTTTAATGGATTTGAAGGACGTGTCATAAATTTAAAAGTTGCAAGTTCCATTTATCACACTATCAGTTCATGAAGTTTTTAGGGTGTCATCAGCCCTAGAGACATCAATTCTTTATCTAAAAAAATAATAATCTTTTTGTTATTTTAAATTTAATTTGTTTTGAAGTTTTAATTGTTTCAATGTGCATTCTATAGTTCTACTTCTAGAGTTATTCTCCCTCGTTTAAACCCTCCTATTCGCTCATATATTTAATCAAACAAGAGAGGTGGTATTTTTTTTAAAAACCTCAATGAGTCTTGTTTACTAAAATTAATGGAAATGCACCTAATTTGGATACTAAGAAGTCCTTTATGTAAATACCAAATCAAATGGTATTTTGGTGCAAAAAAACCTCACAAAATAATAGTGTCTTTATTAGACTGTTTATGTACTAAAGTTTTTTTTTCTTAGCATGAGTAAGCTAGTTTTCATGTCAAAAATATCATAAATCAATTGGTATCTTCTAGTATTTCTAGCAAGACATCCAAAATTCAAATTCCCCTTCTCACTTTGGATGCATCAATATTCAATATATGTGTGTGTGTGTTTTGTGTGGCTTATAATGTGAGTTTCTTTCATTTAAGATTCCATTCTTACAATTTAAATTTATAGAGATCATTGATTTTTGATATAATAACATATTTAAAAGTTGAATTTGAAATCAAGATCAAACTCTATGATTTATTATGCAATTACCCCTTTAATTTATTTTATGTTTCAATACATCAAGTTTTCTTCTTGACTTATTATAAACTAGTTTAGAATCTCATGCATATGCATGAGTACAATTTATAATAAAAACACACACACGCATGCACACACCATAAATATATATATATATATATATATATATAAGTTTCTACATAATAAATAACGATTGTTCATGGTATTATATATGTAAAAAGTTGATAAATTTAAATTATTTTTAGCTACACAAACAAATGGCATTGGAAAGTATAATCTTTCAAACTCTCTCTTCTTCTAATCTTAGATATATAATTTGATATATGATTCAGTTTTATATGGTTCATTTATATTGAACTCCTTGTATTTTGCACTAAATTAACTCAATTGAAACAAAAATTAAAAAGTTTAGATGGGATACATGACACAAAATTAAACTCCAATTGACATCCAATTTAGATTCTAATTAGATCTTTTCTCATCTTTGGTTATATATATATATTAGTATATAACCTGTGCTTATGCATAGTAATGATGAATTGTAGTGAAACTATTGATCTTAGTTTGGGTTATTAAATATATAAGACATAGTTCGATTAGGACATTTGAAAGGTACTAAAATAGTTTTTACTTGCAATTTTCATGATATTGGTTACGCCGAGTTTCTCATTACGTTACTATTACGTATATAATTTTGAAAATTACTATTAGATACTACATATACAATATCAATTTACAATTATTGTCTATGAAATTTTACTAAATATAATACAAAATAAAATAATAAATTGGTCAAATAGGATCTCCTAAATTGAATGGGGATAGGTGCATGAGATCGTTCAGCTCAATTATAGTTTGTTACGTTCAATATTTTCGCATACAAATTATCTAAATAGAAACAATATAAAAAATATGCTCATTAGTTCAGAGAAAGAATAACATCAAAAATCTAAAAAATTTAATTTGTTTTAAAAATTAACAAAAGCAAAATCTAATTTTGATTCTAATTGAATTATTTCTAAACTTTGGTTTTAAAAAGCAAAAAAAAAAAAAAAAAAAAAAAAATTATATATATTACCTAGTTAATAATAGACCATACATAGTCATGGTATATTATATTACATAAATGACTTATAAATTTGAATTGTTTTTAGTTATGAGCAAAACTTAGGTACAATATCTTTCCTATAGTTTCTTAAGTTTCTCTCTTAAAATTTTGACATATGTCTAATTTAACAACCCAAACGACGTTAAAGCTAAAAATATTTTTTTTTGTTTCCTTCTTCCTTCTTTTTCTTGTGTTGCAAGAGAACCCATGGCTTTAAATCTTTTGAATTGTAGGATTTGTGCCTTCTACTGAAGAATAAATAGATATCATCATAAAAAACAAACGAAAAAGCCCCAACAAAAAGGTAAAGAAGAAAGGGAAAAAAAGGCAACAAAAATCTCATATTTTCTCTCTTGTGGCTTAAAATTTTGATATATGTCCAATTTAACAACCCAAACGGCGTTAAAACTAAAAATATTTTTTGTTTCCTTCTTCCTTCTTTTCTTGTGCTGCAAGAGAACCCATGGCTTTAGATCTTTCGAATTGTAGGATTTGTGCCTTCCGCTGAAGAATAAATAGATATCATCATCAAAAGCAAACAAAAAAGCCCCAACAAAAAAGTAAAGAAGAAAGGGAAAAAAAAAAAAAAAAACAACAACAACAACAGCAGCAACAAAAATCTCATCTTTTCTCTCTCGTGGCTTCTAGGAAGCCTAAATCTCCAAAATCAAGGACCATCACTATTTGCTCTGCAAAATCTCTTCAAGCCCACATTTGAATCTCTTCAAAATCTCCAAAATCAAGGACCAGTTTCACTTCTTCACTTGCATCTTCACCTTCTCATCCCTTACCTTCTCCTTCTTACCCTTTACCCATTGGCCTTCTTACCCTTTGTTGGCTTCAATTTGGTTCATATTGAGGGTGAGAAGTTGGAGAGATCTAATGCCAAGGTTCTACAGTTCTACCTTCTACATTCTCTCACAGGACAAAGGAATAAAAGAGGAAAAAAGAAGAAGAAAACAAATAGTATTTTAATTTCGTTTGTCTGGGTTGTTAAATTGGATATATATCAAAATTTTAAGAGGGAAACTAAGGAACCGAAGGTAAGGTACTGTACCTAAGTTTTTCCCTTTAGTTATATAACAAAAAAGCTCATAAATATAAAATCATTCAAACTCTCTCTTGCTCTAATTTTATATAGGGAAATATTAACAAATGCCATAGGGGCATTGGTTTAGAGACTATTTTTAGAAACATTTTATGGAAAAAAGATAAGGCAATTAATTTTTTGACAACTTTTTATATTTCTCATGAAAGTGGTGTTAAAAACTTTTCTAATATGATTTATTAACTATTAGCTTAAGGGCTCCTTTTAACATAACCTTTTATATATAGAGTTAGATATATGATTATACTTTTTTATGATTTATTTATAGGGTCTTGCTAACGAGTGCCCTAAGGGCACTCATTAATAATCCATTTTAGGAAAGTTTTGATACCACTTTTATGGGAAATGAAAAAAGCTGTCAAAATAGTAATTACATTTTTTTCATTTCCCATTAAAACTTTCTTAAATGGATTATTAACCAGTACTTTAAGGGCACTCGTTAGCATTTCCCTTATTTATATTGGATTTCATGTTTTCTACACTAAACTAACTCATTTAGCACAAAAATTTAAAAAAAAAAAATTAAATTAGATGGGAAACATAACTCAAAATTAAACTCTAATTAAAATCCAATTTTTAAACTGAATTAACTCACTTGGTACAAAAATTTAAAAACTTAGATTAGATGGGATATGTGGCGCAAAATTAGACTCCAATTGAATTCTAATTTGAAATCTAATTGGATTTTCTCTTAGCTTTATCTATTAATATATATATATATATATATAGACTAGCTTGTAGCCTATGCATAAACATTGATGCATTTAAAAAACAAACACATCTTTTTTTATCATAAAAATATAAATAATTGATCAAATTATTAGAAAAAAATAAATGTAATTAGTTGCATGTTAAAATTATTGCCTAAATTTAATACTACTTAAGATAATTTTTTCCTAATTTTTAATAAGATAGAATGTGTGGTGATCTTTGTTGTGTGGTGATTTTTATTGAGAAAATATGATTGGTTTTTTATTTTTATTTTATAGTTCAATAATATTAAACTCTTAGTATTTTGTACTCATTAACTCACTTGGCACAAAGATTAAAAAACTTAAGTAGACACATAACTCAATATTAGCCAACAATTAATTGAATTCTTATTTGGAATCTAATTGAATTTTCTCTAGCATGTAATCCATGCAATACACTTAAATGTTATTAATATTATTTTTCAAAAAGGAAAAAAAGAGATGAAGTGCGTTGAATTGAAGTAGTTTAGTTTGCGACTTTTTTATGTTAAAATATTTGAGTCATGTTTTGGGTTTTCAGGGGAACTATTTCTTATTCTATTAGCAATAACTCATTGGCTCAAAAAAATAAAAAAATAAAAAATCACTTGACTTTAAAAAAAGAAAAAGAAAAAGATGAACACGTGGCATAAAATTAATTGAGAATCTAATTGAATTTTCTGTTAGCTTTGACTTTAAAAATATATATTGAGTTAATTAACACAATATCACATGATAATTTTCCAATTATTTAAATTCAATCTTCCATATAGAAGTAGTAAATTACATATTAACCCCTTCAATAAGTCAGTTAGCTTCAAAAAGAAAAAGAAACTTTTACAGTAATTTTGAGTAACTCTATCCTATAATTTTTAAAATCTTATTCATCCATTTTTTTAAATGAGTAGATAGTGTTTTGTCTCATCATCAATAATATAAATAGATAATAAACTTGACGTGTATTTTTTAATGGAAATAATTCATATTTGTTATATGTTGATGATGTGCATGGTAAAATGTAATAAACAAATTTTAAAATGATAAAACTTAGGTACAATACCTTAAATGTAGAATATTAAATTCCTTAATTAAATTCAAACAACTAATTGCATCAACCATTGAAACACACAGAGTTATATATCATTTCCAATAACAGTTAAATTCATGCTGTTGTATCTTTGAATTTGTAAGTTCAAAAAGGGTATACAACACCTTTGAACGTTTAGACCCCAAATAACACAAATACCAATTCAAGCTTTATATGAAACAATTTATGTGCGGAATATGATAACAAGCTTATAACAGAATTGATAGAACAGTCTAAGCCAAATATAAACACATCCACAGCAGTAAATATAAGGCAAATGTAAAGGGAAAGAAGATGCAAACACACGGACAACACACGATGTGTTATCGAAGAGAAAACCGAAGTTCTCGGCGTAAAACCTCTCCGCCGCCCTCCAAATGGTCAAATAATCCACTAAAGAATGTAGTTAGGATACATGAACAGCAGAAGACCCTCCAAGCCTAATCTACCCAAGTACCTAAGCCCTCCAAGCTTCTTGCTCCAACGAGGTTGCGCCGAACCTATTTCTTCTCTAGCTTCCCGGATTCCGCTACTTGACCATAGCATCAACCAATGTATATTGGTTCCTTTCCAAACTGCTTCCCAAAGCACCAAATGGACCTTCTCACAGACGTGGGTGTGGTGAGACAAGGGTTTGGTAAATGACCTCTCAAGGGTATGACAATGGAGAGGAAGAGAGTAGAGGAATTTGTAGAGTCTCTTTAGATGAAGATTGGGGATGAATCAATCTTGTATTTCTCTAGGGTTTTCTCTCACAAAATTCTCTCTGGAAGCTCTCTCAATATGATGGGTATAAGGGTGTATATATAGTAGGGTGAGAAGGGAATGCAAAACGTCAGTTTTTGCCAAACAGGGCAAGTTGGCGACTTGGTCTCGCGGCTTGGCCAAGTCGCGAAATCAAGTCGCGACGTAACGGCCTGGCCAGACTGGAACTTTTGTCCTGTAGCGTGACAGCTGGCGCGACCCTTCAGCTTCCCAGTGTGCCTCTCACGTGACTGCATTTCGCGGCTTGCCAGTCGCGAACCACCCGCGAGTCCTAGTCGCGAGACTCTGTTTTTCTTGCACACTCTTGAGCTTTTCTTCACATCTTCTCACACACTACCCTTACAATTTTCCCACCTAAATACAGGGTTACTAAGTGCTAAATTACAAGCAAATTGGTCACGGAATAAAGCCAATTAGATGGTTGATTAAATTCAACCTTACAATCTCCCCCTTTGGCTATTCCGTGACAAAACCCTACAACAGACTCTAGACTTAAACGTGAGTTGGGAACAGTTGGAAAACTCACTCACACCTAACTCTAGATTCTGAAAAGCTCTTGAACATATGAATAAGTAACTCCTGAAACACAATAACATAGCAATATCATTGTACGCAGAAAACTTAATATGCATATGGAGCAAAATAAGCATGATCAAGCAAAAATGAACATAGGCATAAAAGCAATAATTCATGGCAAGATCAACACCAGTAGTCACTTAAGCAAAAGTGATTACTATGTTCATTCACACAAGGAATGAACATCCGGACATGCAAAAATGATAAACTCAATTGAAGAGAATCATTTGCAAGTCCAACACTCAACCAATGCATACAAACATATATGCATCTAGGAACAATCCTACAAGGGCACAAGAGTGTTGTACTTAGGGTAATGCAAAGCATTAACAAGTACCAAAACACAAAGCATAAAGGCTGCATAAGCAAAGTTTTTGCAAATACATGGCACAAACCATACAAGCCTACAATCATGCAAAAGTGCTAGAAACAACCCTCAAAGCTTACAAAAGCAACAATGGGTACAAAAGACAAACAAACAATGCTGAAAGCTGAATAACATCATACTATATAAGTGCTGAAATAAACAACTACTACCAATAATTCACATATTGAGAGTTTTAAAACAGACTTAAACCAGTGTATAAAGCAAAAAGACTTTTTCAACAAAAATATTTAAACTCCCCCTTTCAATTCCAAAATGCATAATGTACAAACTCCCCCTTTCAGTATGCACCCTTCTTTTTAGTCTTAAGCTTCATTTCCCCTTGCTATGCTTCAATTATCTCCCCTTTTTTGGCACGAATAGCTAAAGGCTGTCTTCCAGCTTCTGTTGTATGTTATCTAACTGTAACTCAATGGTTCCGAGACGCATTTGAGTTTGATTATGAAAGGAGTTGAGAAGTCGTTCTAAATCCGAAATCCGATGTAGCACGGTTTCAGTGAAATAACTTTGTTTTGGCATTTGGAAACCAGGTGGAATAGACGGAGTGCCGGTTGATTGTGCAGGAGGAACTGTAGTAGGGGCAGATGGGGATGCCTGTGTGGATGGCTCAGTCTTAGGTTTCTTGGAAGAGTGGCTCTGGCTTGCTTGGAGAGAGTAGTGGGATATTGGTCGGGAACGAGTCAATACTCTCTCATTTGATGAAGGGCTAATACCTTTACTAAGAACAATCTTCATGACTAGACTGCAGAAGGGAAGAATTGTTCGTGTTGCTGAACGGGCCGATGTTTTCCCGATGATATGGAATATATGAGCACAGATGTCTATTGGGGCACCAGAAATAAGATCACACAGAAACTTAGCCCTTCCTAGGTTGATGAAGGTAGTGTTTGACAGTGGATAGAGATTGGAGAACATGATCAGCTTCAAGGTTGTCAATTCTGGAGAAAATAAGGCAGTGCTTATAGATGATCCTGTGCTTCCCACTTCATGTTCAGTTCCCAGAACATGAAGGATGTCTTGTGCATGAAGTTCGCGATCATCGTATGGAGTTCGATCCACATCTTTTGGTCTGGTTATGTGAAGAATCTTAGCAATGGAGTCTGGATTTATGGAAAATTCTGTTCCTCGAACCCAGCATTTTAACTCGACTCCTGTGTATCTGGCATTTGAAAAGAATTCCTTGACCAAATCTTCAGTTGGATCCTCAAACTTGCCAAATAAGTCAGTCCAATCTCTTCCTTCAAATATCTTGGGGATAAATGTTGCCTCTAGAGTATCAAACTTGACCACTCTTTCCACAATGGGAGTGGACTCTTTGAAGATATCGGTGTAGGTCTTTGAGTCAGTAGGAGTCCTGAACCTTTGAAATGTAGATTCTTCGGATGACTTATACGATAAACGAGTCCGTTTAGCAACCGGGGTTGGCGGATCATCAGTGACAATGCCTTTGCCTCTGGATGAACAACGAGATATCTGCAACAAAGTTGACATACAGAAAAGAACCAAAATGCAATAGCACAGGAAGCAAACATCAGATTGCTTATTGTCAGGAAAGAAAAGACCAGATTTTTCACAAAAGCACAATAACAACACATTAACTAGACTAACCACAACTCGGAACACCAAATATCATGAGTGGCAGAACATTTCAGAACAGATACTCACAATATTACACATGACAAAATGCCAAAAACATAATATGAGGAATGCACCACATTCTAGAACCACATCATATAACACCGTCTTTCAATAGACAAACTCATGAACAAAAAAAATTCACAGAGAACCACAGTATGAGCAAGATAAACCATCAAAACACACAACATATAAACCCATAGACACATGTTCAAACCCATTACAACTCAACACAACAGGGACACTATTCACACCAAAAAGATACTTGAACCAAGTACAATGAAGGAAGATAGAAAGAATCCATACCTTTCTTTTGCTGTTTGATGAAGACATGATGTAAAAATGGATACTTTTTCAGTGAGAAACGGAGTGTTTGAAAGAAAAATGGGGAAGACAGTGAACAGTCATAAAACTTCGAGGGAAAAACTGAAAAACGATTTTAAAAACTGTCTTTAAAACGCAAAACACGCGTTTTTCGCGACTTAACCAAGTCGCCAGTAAGTCGCCAGATCAAGCCGCGAAACACTGTGAAGAAAAGATTCTAGAAAAATCTTCTAAGTGTTTTTCGCGACTGGAAGGTTTAGTCGCGAAGGAGTCGCGAGCTGAGCCGCGAAAATCACTGAGTAACCCTCGCGATTGGACCTTCCACCCGCGAACAAGCCGCCAAAATGAGCCGCGAATAGAGCAAAACACAAGTTTTTCAAAAATTTTCTAAGTATTTTTCGCGTCTAGAGTAGTAACTCGCCAGTAAATCGCGAGAATCTCTGACTGAGCTCGCGACTGGGGCTTGCGACTGTGCTGACCCGCGACTTAGTCGCCAAAACAGGGTACCACTGTTTTTGAGAAAAATTCACAATTTTGTAAAAACAAAGTACTTTCCAAAAACAAAACAAAAATACTCAAAAATCTTTTTGTGTTTGTCCACTAAGATTGAGCATGTGAAAACACATTTAAACAAGTACAATCACACAAATGAATATGGCATTCGTTGAACATAGACTTGAGTGATGTGTGTGGATATCAAAAATGAGATAGTTCTTAGTCCAATGTGAAGCTTCAATGATCAATTCAATCAAGGCATACACAACTAGCACTAGATAATGTGACCTATCTCAATTATAGAAACATGCATATATGACCTCCCACAAGTACTTGATACCAATACTTTGAAGCTTTTCATTTGGCTCCATATTCAACATATTGTTTGCAACATTTGAGCAAAGAGAATCTCATTGTGAGATAGATGCCTGAAATTTTTGATATTTCAATTGATGAGTTAGCCTTTGGCTTTTTGAGCATCACACATTTTATTTTGGTCGCTTTCCCTTTTTCCTAGTCAAATACTAGTGTGTGCGACAGGCTTTTGCAGCTCTATATCTCTTTTCATTTGGAGATTTACATTTAGAGAGCTCTTTTAAAGCATAAAAAAAAAAAAGTGGGAAGATATATAGGCATGAGTCTATGCATGTCTCAAGATCAACAAAACCATTCACTAATCATTCATGACAAGGTTGAAGATCTATTTACAACAATCACATAGATTTCAGAATTTCTTTCACAATGATATGAGTGCATGAGAGACAAGCTATGCTCGTTAAATGCACAAAGCCATAAGTACAAAGGTACAGGGCAAAACATGCTTGGAGACAAAACTCAACAAAGTGATCAAACTTTTTGGATTTTCAACTTTTTATGTGTTTTTGGATTTTTGACACAAAAACAATAGAAGAAAGATTAAAAAAAAATTAAACACAAACAAACCACAAATTAAACAAATGCTCAAAAACACAAAGCAACTAACCAATCTTATCCACAAATCATAGGAAGAATTGATGCATGGACACGTTATGATGCTTATGCATGAGTACCCTTTGTCACCCACACGTCACGTGCGTTTGGGGTGATATCCTTGATGGATTGGGTACGAGTGTTAGGACTTTCAAACCTCCTGTTGAAGCTCTCCAAGCAGGTGGTGAAGGCACCGATCATCTTCATCACGTCCGTCATTCCGGGATCATGGTATTGGCTCCTTGATTGCTCACCACCCCAAGACCTCAAGACACTTCTTCTTCCTCGTGACCGAGATACATTTGCATTGTTGTCTGCTCTTAGCTTTTGACAGTTGGGTCTAGTGTGTCCTTGCAGTCCGCAATAGTGACAAATATAGTTTATTCTAGGACCCTGCTGCTGTCTTGGAAGAGATCTTCCTCTAGCTCCAAATCTGACTTCAGATTGATTTCGGGACTTGTTGAATTCCCGTTGATTTGCCACATTCTGTTTCTTCTTGACCTCAACTTTCTCTGGAGTAGGCTTATCAACAGCCGTCTCATTGGTTTTTACAAACTTTACTTCCTTGGTGACTTTGGCTGATGAGCTGCTCCCTCCGGTATATCCCAACCCGGACTTGTCTGAGGCATGTTTTTGGGATGAAATAACATCATCTAGCTTCCTGGAGGAGATCCTATCTACCTTGGCATGAGATTGTACTACCTCTTGCTCAAGGAATCTCACTTTAGTGTAAGCTTCTGATAGCTCACCATTAAGTGTTTCAATTTCACATTTTGCCTCCTTATATCGTGCCAGGAGACTTTTGTAATCTTCCTCAGCTCTCTTCATCTTCTTGATGGCTGCATTAGCCACTTTAGCATATTCACCGGTCTTCTCAAGGAGCGAGTTGTAAGTCTCTTGCAATCCCACCGTTTCTCCAACTTCCTCATCTTCAGACTCTTCGACTATTCCCATAGACTCCAAATCAGAATGTTCCCCAAGCTCTTTTACAAGTGTACCCAACTCATCCAAAGTCTCCACATGTGCAATGGTCATGAAAGCGGAGTAATTTCCTTCTCCGTCACAGCCATCTTCAGAGTCAGAATTTGATGAATCAGCATCACTCAAAGTTGTGGCATAGACCTTTCCTTTTGATTTCAAATAATTGGGACATTCCTTTTTGAAGTGTCCATGTCCATTACACTCGAAACATACAATGTCCGAGGAAGATTGAGACTCCTTCCCTTCTTTCCTCGCGAACTCTTTCCTATCACCTCTTGAAGATGAAAATTTCCTATCATTGAATGGTTTTCCACTGTTCTTCATCTTCAGGAATTTTCGGAAGTTTTTCGCCAGATATGCTACTTCCTTCTCCACTCCATCTTCTTCTGAAATATCATGAGATGCTACTCTCTCATCAATTGTTTTAAGAGCAAGTGATTTGCTCTTCTTCTGTGAGGGCAGGGACAATTCATATGTCTGCAGAGAACCAACCAGCTCTTGAACCTTGATGTCGTCAAGATCCTTGCTCTCTTCAATGGCTGTAACTTTGGGCCGGAAAGTTTCTGGTAGTGACCGGAGGATCTTCCTTACAATCTTTGAGTCCTCCGTCTTTTCTCCCAAGTTGAATTTACCAACAACCACTTCGTTCAGTTTGCTATAAAATGAATCAAACGACTCTTCCTCACTCATTTTTAACTCCTCAAAGCGAGTGGTCAGCATTTGAAGTTTTGTGTCCTTCACTTTCTTAGTTCCCTCATAGGTTGTCTCCAGAATTTCCCATGCTTCCTTAGCAATGGAGATGTGAGAAATCCGGTGGAATTCTTCTGGAGAAACACCGCAGAAGATAGCATTCAATGCCTTGCTATTTGCATTTGCTGCTGCAAGAGCATCCTTATCCCAATTTGCCTTAGGAGCCTCCGGTTTAGTCCAACCTATATCAACTGCATCCCACACAGTCTCATCCATAGAACACAAAAACGCCCTCATTCGGACTTTCCAAAATGCATAATTATTACCATCAAAAAATGGTGGAACATTGAGAGATTGAGACCTATCCATCTCACCAAGGGGTCAAGGATCACACTCAGGTATTAAAACCACAACAAGTGCACCCGCTCTGATACCAATTGAAAGTTCAAAAAGGGTATAAAACACCTTTGAACGTTTAGACCCCAAATAACAAAAATACCAATTCAAGCTTTATATCAAACAATTTATGTGCGGAATATGATAACAAGCTTATAACTGAATTGATAGAACAATCTAAGCCAAATATAAACACATCCACAGCAGTAAATATAAGGCAAAGGTAAAGGGAAAGAAGATGCAAACACACGGACAACACACGATGTGTTATCGAAGAGGAAACCGAAGTCCTCGGCGTAAAACCTCTCCGCCGCCCTCCAAGCGGTCAAATAATCCACTAAAGAATGTAGTTGGGATACATGAACAGCAGAAGACCCTCCAAGCCTAATCTACCCAAGTACCTAAGCCCTCCAAGCTTCTTGCTCCAACGAGGTTACGCCGAACCTATTTCTTCTCTAGCTTCCCGGATTCCGCTACTTGACCATAGCATCAACCAATGTATATTGGTTCCTTTCCAAACTGCTTCCCAAAGCACCAAATGGACCTTCTCACAGACGTGGGTGTGGTGAGACAAGGGTTTGGTAAATGACCTCTCAAGGGTATGACAATGGAGAGGAAGAGAGTAGAGGAATTTGTAGAGTCTCTTTAGATGAAGATTGGGGATGAATCAATCTTGTATTTCTCTAGGGTTTTCTCTCACAAAATTCTCTCTGGAAGCTCTCTCAATATGATGGGTATAAGGGTGTATATATAGTAGGGTGAGAAGGGAATGCAAAACGTCAGTTTTTGCCAAACAGGGCAAGTTGGCGACTTGAACTCGCGGCTTGGCCAAGTCGCGAAATCAAGTCGCGACGTAACGGCCTGGCCAGACTAGAACTTTTGTCCTGTAGCGTGACAGTTGGCGCGACCCCTCAGCTTCCCAGTGTTCCTCTCACGTGACTGCATTTCGCGGCTTGCCAGTCGCGAACCACCCGCGAGTCCTAGTCGCGAGACTTTGTTTTTCTTGCACACTCTTGAGCTTTTCTTCACATCTTCTCACACACTACCCTTACAATTTTCCCACCTAAATACAAGGTTACTAAGTGCTAAATTACAAGCAAATTGGTCACGGAATAAAGCCAATTAGATGGTTGATTAAATTCAACCTTACAGAATTTAATTGAGAAATGTAATATATTGGACCTAAAGTATTATTTCTGAGTTTTACCTATGTCAAAGAAATATATATATATATATATATATATAATTTTGGAAATTCTATAGAATTGAATTAGCTTGACAACTCAAGAAGATGCTGATCCTAATAAGGTTTTCGTCATCATTGTAAAGACAATATATTGGTTTCTTTAGCCACTTTCATTCGTTTGTGGCCTCAAGAATAAGAAACTGGTTGCGTGGATAATCATCAGGAATTGCATCACCCATGTGCCATACGGGTTGAAGACTTGAAATCCCATAAGACATGGCATATTACATGGCACTCATGACAAATTTATGATTAGTACGCATTTATCAGAGCTGACTTTTATTGTATCTTAATCCTTCTATATATATAATTCATGCATTTTTCTTTATTAAATCGTAATTGCTTGATAAACAAGTCATGGAAAATGCATGTGCATTAGCTGTTGCATGTTACTGCAACCATATAAACATGACAAATATATAAATTCGATTATTGACTTTGTAAATTTGATATGAATCATTACTTAAAACAGAATTAAAATCAAAGAATTTCAGTCTGAACTACAAGCATGTGACCAGAAACAATAAATTATGAATAATTCATCTACTTATTATTATATAGTATGCTTGGCCATTTGCATTTTTCAGCTCAACTATACAATTGACCGTACCACGGATAATCCTCAACTGCATTAGTTATAGTAGGTTCTAAGCACGCGTGTGACGTTCTTATATTTTTTGTGTAATTATATTTTTTGTGTAAAAGTTAATAGCGTTTGTTCATCATAATTCAGAATTGCTTCATTTTTCAATCATAAAAATATGTGGAGATGTTATGATATTTATACCAAAAAATTATTTCATTCACAAATGCATAAATTTTGTCAAATTCCACATCTTCATTAAAGAAAGGGAAGAGAAAAACCCAAAACATAACCTCTAAGTGAGTAGTTTGAGAGAGAGAGTCCATTTTGTATTAAATAAATATACAATTGTATAGAGAGAGAATTAGTAACATTTTTTCAAAATTATAAACTTGTGTAAAATAAAGATACAAATACAAACATGTGAGCAAGAAAACATTAAAAAAAAAAAGAAATAAAAAAAAAGAAAAAATAAATAAAAAAAGAATGAGTACTAAGAAAACTATGTACCTTTGCTTATGTCTTCGTGAAAAAGAAATGGAGGGGGAGAGAACGTTTATTTATGCTTTGTTTTGTTTGGCAATTGGCTTGCCATTCAGAAAAATAAATAAATAAATTTATGGCGGTGCCTAAATTTAAGGATATGGATGAGAAGTTATAGTAGTGGTTTTATAGTAGGAGTTTATTTTTTACTTTTTCAAAATAAAGAAGAGATTTGGAAAAAGAAAAATAATCGTGAGATTAGAATAAGGAAACTGGAAATTTTATTGAAAATAAAAAGGGAGAAAAGAAACAAATAAGTCTCTCTTTTTTTAGGTAGAAACAAATAAGTCTTGATAAAGGAAAAAAGAAAAAGAAAAGTAAAAAGTAAAAATGTGAGGTGAGTGGAATATGGGAGAGATAGGAGAGTTGAGGATATGAAATAGTAGTGGGTTTTTTTTTTTTTTTTTTTTTTTTTACAGTAGGAGTTTTTTTTTTTTTCAAAATAAAAAAGAAGAGATTTGGGGAGAAAAAAAGTGAGATTATGATAGAGGAAAAAAGAAAAAAAAGAAAAGAGAAAAGAAGAAAAGTAAAAAAGTGGGGGTGAGTGGAATATGGGAGAGATGTGAGAGTTGAGTTTGAAAAACCAACTGGAAAGGTGATCCTATTTTATAGGGAATTAGAGATTAATTTTTACCGAAATGTCATATTTAAACCTAAAGATGTAGGGGTATTTTTGAACCGCAAAATTGAAAATTCTAAATACTGGAAGCTCCTTAAATAGTAGTATAGATATTCTAATACCGACATAGACTTTTTTTCATTTTTTATAAATATGGTAGAAGTGAAATGTATGGAACCAATTGATTTTTTTGTTATAAATATGTAAATAACTAAATAAAATTAATTGTTGTTTCTTATGTTAATATTTTTTAACCCAGTGTGAGTATATTCCAAATTTGATGAAGTTTGTATACTGTGTGAGTGCCTTTTTTTCTAGCACGCAAGCCCAAGGATCCCGGGCCAAATACTTATGGTTTGGTGGATTGGATTTGGTTCACCGCTGCTAAATAAGCTGTTTATAAACCAAGTGGTGCACAGAGCAAGGATCCTACAACACGTATACACAAACAAAACAAGAATATATGTATTTAATAGCAAGAAAAACAGCAGAAGGAAAACAAAGTAATAAGGAAAGCACACAATGACTATTAGGGATCCTCAATTCAATATAAAATATTTGATTATTTTCTTAATTGTGGATTACAATGTGCTCACTAAGACGTGTTACAAGGTCTAAATAAGCTCAAAAATCACATACTTAGATGGCTATTCAAGCCTCCAAGACTTGCAAAGTTTGAATATCTTTAAATTTGAGTATGTTCTATAGTGGTTGTGTTGGGATACCGAGGAGTATTTCTCTTTCTTTTTAATAATTTTTCTAAGTTTTAACAGAGTTTTCTCAATGATTCTGTTATGATTCACTACTACCGAATTGCCCCTTCAATGCTGGCTGCCTTCCCCTTTTATAGTGTCATGGTAGGATTCCAGGGTACCACTAATTTCTCTCTTTTACTCCCCTGGGTATCAAAGCTCGTGTTGTACCCGTTACTCAGAGGGCTAGTCATTTCCTTATTCCTCATAATTTTCTCCTTTTGGTACTGTCTCCTTGAAAGTCCCTCACTAACTTTCCACTCCGAAGTCCCCTTAGATGGCTAACCTCATCTTCTTGGGCTCCTCACTTTTTTCAGCTTTTGGCTGTCCCTTTTCTTGTCATTTTTCCCAAGTGGTTGGAATCCTTTCTTGCTGGGTTGAAGGTTTCTCCAACCACCTCCCTTTATAGTTCTTCCTTCTAGATTCCCTGAAGTACCACCCCCTTTGTTCACAAATGGCTACTTCATGCCTTCTGATTCCTTACTATATCACTAGCTGCTTAAGAAGGACATATTTGTCCTTCGTTCCTTGCGCTTTTTGGTACTTCCCTTGAGCCATCTCAATCCCACCGAAGCTGTATTGCGTGTCCCAGGGATCCTGATCTTTTGGCAGCTTCTGGGGACCCTAGCCCAACCTTTTTTGCTGGACTTTCTTCAATCCCTTGATCTTGGCAGGCTAAGCTTTTTCTTTCGTGGGCTTCAAATCTTTTGGTCTTACCATCCTTTTCCCTTGTGGTGGGCTTTAACTGCTTCAATATTACTTTCTATGGAGTTGGCCCATTGTGCTATTTTTGGGACTTGGCGTAATGATTTTTTAAACCTCAACATTTAGCCCCCCGAGTTCGTGGGTTGGCTGTAGTCCACGCGTGAGAAATTCAGAGCTTTAATTTCCGTAGGTGTTTCTTCCTTGCTATTTTAATCAGTCCTCAGAGTTTCCCCTTCTTCTTCCTTCAGGATCCCAGCCTTCCCACTACCTTTGGATATCATGACCCTTTTCGCGTGCCTCTCTCTGTTTATTTCCACCCCTTCTTGGTACTGTGCACTTATGTATTTTTTTGCAGGCGGAGGTACATCCTCCCACAACTGGCAAGACTTTGGAGGAAGCAGTGGTTACTACTTCTTCTGTTGGTTTCCCCGGCGTAGAAGAGGATGCCCCTGGTGGTGGTATAACTGAGGAAATTGGGCAGCCAATGCAAGGTGTCCAGTCCACTCCGTCTACTATTCCCTTAGCTACTCAGGATCCTAAAGTTTTTCAGCCCCCTATTTCCCAAGATCCCCAGCCTAAGCAGACTTTCAATCCCATCCAAACTGTGTCACCTAATCCTATGTTAAGCAAAGAACCCTTGAAGGGAACGTCTTCATCCATACAAGCAGGTGAGCCCCCATTCTTCTCCTATAAAAATGCTTAATCTTGTCTTTCTTTTATCTTTGTTTTTTTTTTTTTTTTTTTTTTTTTTTGAGATTTCCCCTCTTTT
>NW_027070257.1:236264-271747 GCF_002906115.3 Quercus suber
ATGCATTGGACAACATCACAAAGTACTTCATCCTGTACCTCCCAATTGAAAAAGAAACCAGTACTTGCCTATTTACCTTAACCTCTCCACAATCATTCAACCACTGCAACTTATATGGTCTAGGGTGTTTCAAGGTAGGTAAATTCAATTTTTCCACTAAGTAGTGCTAGCCACATTAGTACAGCTCCCCCATCAATGATCACTACATACCTTATTGTTGACGTGGCATCTAGTATAAAAATATTCTCCCTTTGTTGTTCCATATCATCCTCTTTGACTTGGCACTTAAAGCACGCTCTAGCCACAAGTGACTCACCCTCCACTGAATACTCCACATTATCATCACAAGCATCCTCTAAGTGATGGAATCTGATCATCATCCCTCTACTTTCAGTTTCCACCTCTCATCAATACGTGCGATCATGGTCCTTTTATTTGGGCATTGTGAAGCTATATGACCTACTCCCAACAACGAAAACACTTAATATTACGATTACGAGTTTGAGATTCATTTTTACCTTTGTTGACATGGGAGCTTCATCTCTCCTTTTTGGTGTGTTGGTTTTGGACTTGAAAACAGCCCCTTCGTCTTTCCTCCATTTGACCTCCATGAAGTTAGAGGAGCTCGGATTTTGAAATGACCGAGTTCCTTTCCTTTTAAGTTATCGTTCCACCTTTATTGCCATGTGCACCATGTCCTCCAACTCCACGTAGTGCTGACAACTCCACCACGTTTGCAATGTCCCGATTCAACCCATTCTAGAAATCTTGCCATAGTAGCTTCTCTATCCTCCTCTACATTAGCCCGAATCATGGCAATCTCCATCTCCTTGTGATAGTCATCCACGCTCCTATAGACCTTGAGTAAGACTCTGTAATTTCAGATACAAGTCCTTATAGTAGTGACTAGGGACAAACCGCCTCCTCATGGTGGCCTTCATTTCCTCCCATGTCTCAATAGGCTCTCATAGTTTCTCCTTCTGTTCATCACAAGTTGATCCCACCATATAATAGCCTAATTAGTAAACTCAATCACAGCTAGTTTTACCTTTTTCTCCTCGGAGTAGTTGTGGCACTCAAAGATGAACTCCACCTTCTTCTCCCACTCCAAGTACACTTCTGGATCATTTTTCCCTTGGAACGATGGTATCTTCATTTTGATGTTTCCTAGGCTTCTATCAGTCCTATTTTGCCATCTTGGATCTCTTCGGAAACCTCTACCATGCCTTTCTCCCCTTGGCGCAAACTTGCCCTCATTGTTCAATGAAGCTTGATCCTCTTCATCTTCAAACTCATCGTCATGGTAGTCATCAAAATCATCCACACGCGCACGTCTTTCTTGCCTTCTAGCATTAGGGGCTCTTTGGGACGCTCCTCACGCAAAGAAGCAATAACAGCGTCTTGCCTATCCATCTGATCCCGAATATCATTAAACACCACGTTCATACGTTCAAATTGTTGTTATATAGCCTGCAACATGATGGATGACTCCTCCCCTCCTCTGTTTGATGCTTCGCCCCTGGAAGACATAATTTTGAAACTACAAAAAAAATGTTAGAAATAATTCCTCACAACACTCCTCACGTGTTTACACTCAAATTATGTCACTCACACTCGTATTTCACTCTTAAATTGGCTTTTTCCGATATTAGTCTCACACTCTCTTGCCTTTTTCCACTCGTAGCTTCTCCTTTTCAATTCTGCTTAAACTAATAAACTTGATCAAGAAATTCAACTTGTAGTATTTAAACTAATACCAATGGCAAGAAAATATGATAGAAACACTAAATCAAAGGAATAGGACAAAAAAAATAATATTTTGGTCTGAGGGAATTGAAACTACAAATAAATTTTTTTTTTTCTATTTCTTTCTGTAGTCTCTTCTTTTTCTTTTTCTTTTTCAAGCTCTTTTTTTTTTTTTTTTTTTTTTTTTTTTTTTTTTTATGGGAAGCTTGGTGCACAATTTTAACCTAGTGCACGTCACAAAATAAGAACGAGGAACAAAGAACACAAAAGGAATAAGACAGGATGATAACAGGAAACAAAAGATAAAGGGAAAGAAAAACAATTTTAGAACCTGAACTCTGATACCAAATGATGCGAACTTCAATCAACACGCTTTGACACCCAACAAACAATATTGGAATAATTGCCCAAGAAAGCTAAAATTCAGATTTTGATAGAACCTTGACCCAATGTTTATAAGTGAAATGCGAACCAAATGTATAAGTATCTGACCTTGATCCAATGATTATAATGGAATCACGAACCAAAGGTATAAAGTTTGAATGCCACAAGGAAGAATCCCTGATAAGTTCACAGTTCTTGAAGAACCAAAAGAAGAGCAAAGTCTCACATTTTCTAATTTTTATTCAATAATCTCTTATTATAATGAGTGCATGCTATTTATAAGGCATGACTAAAAATAGAAAAATAGAAAAATATAAAAACGTACTAAATAATAAAACCCTAAATAAAAGTTGATTTGATCTTAAATTAGCAGATCCAAAATAGGAAAAATAACTAAAAACGTTCTAAATAATAAAAACTTAAAATTAAGGTAGATCTAGTCCAAAATTAGATGCTCCAAACTAGAAAAAATATCCATTAACTAATATGGAGCTGGAAAATCAATTAGCCATTAATCCACGCCATAAATCACGTCCAATTAAGCTAGATTAGCCCTCCATAGCTTGGATTAAATTTATTACGTCTTCATCTTCCTTTGGGCCAAGTTTGGAATGTCTTCTGTTAGAATCAACCTAAATCTCTTGAATCAGCCCATTAAGAGCTTCTTGGATCTTGCTTTAGTAATAGGCTCAACTAAAACACGCAATGGATTCTTGAATGCTTGTTGATTTTCATCATATGTACTAATTTTATAGGCTTACATTCTAAAGAAAAGCTTTAATGATCTTGTAATGTATGGGTTTTTTGAACTAAAAGAAAGATGCCCTATCTTAATTTAGTTTCTTTGAATTTGAAAGCATTAAGTGGAAATGCATATTAACACTCGGTGTGAAATGGTTTAATTTTAGTATGATAACCTTCAAATACATTTAGAAGATTTGTTGAATTTGGTGATTTTTTTCTTTTCAAAAATGGTATATAAAGCATTTTTTTTAATAATGGTATAGAAAGCAAAGGTGAGAATTGCATTGTAGCAATGAAGCTTAAAATTAACCTACCTCAACTTTTTATTATGGTTAATGGTCTTGTTTCATGGTCATGAACAAGGGAATTACTGTGTAATTTAAATTGACAACCACATCCAATGAATTCAATAATAGTGGGCAATAAAAACACAAATTCACATTACATATGTATTTTGAAATTACAAGAATTCAAATCTCATTGTTAAAAAACAATGTTACAAGCTAATTATCAACATAATTACAATGACAAAATAATAATAATAATAATAACTGGACATATAATAATCTTAATAACTTAATCTGGTAACTCTTCCTAAAAACTAGGAATTTATTGGCCGAACTCTTATATTAATCCAACACCTCCCTTGGATAAAGGAACCACTCCAACAATAACTTTTTATGCTTATCCACGTTGCTAGTCATCTACATCTTTTGCTGCAAGCGCCATTCACAAAATTGATGTTATTTATCCTGATCATCATTCTTAGCTAGAATGGAGTACCCCTGTTGCTGCATACAACCACTTGTTTGAATCATAAATCATAATAGAAGCCAGCCACTTAATGCACATAATTGGTCAGGTATGAATCATCCATAGAGTGCTATCAAAATCTCAAAACAAAGATAAGCTGCACTTCACAAAACTATATAACCAAGGAGGCCTTATGACATCAAATGGGTTGCAATAGCGATTATCAAAAAAAAAAAAAAAAGAGTGGGGGTGGGGCTGCAATAGCATTAGAGAGTATAGACTAGTCTCTAGGAAGATTGATAGCATAAAACACAATCCAAACAGAAATGACGAAAAGAAAAGTGAAAATAATGTTTAATTGACATAATATAGAATAATAAATTCCATCAACTTATTTCAGCATCACATTAATATGAATACAAAAGCCACAAGAAGTTTAGACCAAATTATAGCTTGTATACCTACCTGCCGGGCTCTTCAAGAATTAGTGCATTTTTTATTCAGCCAAAAATAAAAGAATTTTTTTTGCATTTAGCTTCATTTTTATACTCCCTTCATCTCAAATTGTTTGGTCTAATTAGAAAAACCCAATTATTTAGGGAAACATCATTAACTACCTTATCTCTTTAAAAAAAGTTGAAATTTCCTAAATTACCATTAACAAATTTATCAAAAAATTATTTTGAAACTTTTTTTTTTTTAATAATTTGAATAAAGATGACAGTGGATTTCAAAATTCAGGTTTTTAATTTTTTTTTTTAAATTAAAAAATGCTCCCACAAATAAACTAAGGGCATAAAGGAAAAGTTAATAAATTAATAGCGTTTGACTTTTCAAACAGGACATAATTTTGGGACATCCTAAAATGGAATCCAAGCCAAACAATTTGGGAAGGAGGAGTAATATTTTAGTTAGTTGTCTAGTTTGCAAAACTATTCAACAAACTAGCATTTCGAGTGTCTAAAACTCAATTTTCAAAATAGAAATTGAGTTTTTAAAACTCGAGTTGCAAGTGGTGGCAACTGATGCGGAAAAAAATTCATGTGGAACTCGAGTTTTTAAGACTTGAGTTCTACCGTTTTACTTTCCCAACGCCTGTGTTGCTTCTTCTTCCCCTGTTCTTATTCCCTTCAGCCCGTAATTCTTCTTCGTCGGATTTGTGTTCTCCAGAGAGGTTTTCGTATCTGGTACTTCTACTTCTTCTCGCCCTGTCCTGCTTCTTCTTCCCCTTCATTTCTTGTTCTTCATCTTCATCGTCATCTTCGCTGCTCTGCTTCTCTAGAACTCGAGTCTTTAAGACTTGAGTTCCATGTGGCAAATACATATCCATGTCAGCAATCAGAACTCGAGTCTTTGAGGCTCGATTTTTTCACCAAACTCGAGCCTCACAAGCTCGAGATGTTATTCTCATCATTTCTTTCCAATTCTTGCTAACTAACTATATAGTGTGGCAAGCTCATGCTATTCTGCAAATTACCTCAAAATAAAATAAGGATTCCTGAAATTTGTTTTGATTAAGATCATCCTAACATGAAAACTCCTTTTGATATTTTGAGTGTGTGGAGTATCAACTTGCTAATTCCAATAATAATCTCACAAGTACATAAATGCTTTAAATAAAAAGAAGCTACTAAAGCAATAATAGCTTCACTGAAAACCAGCAAATACTTAACTAGTTCACTCAAGGATGCGAGTAATGAAATCTGTCTAAATTGTGGTATCAAAACAAAATAGTAATCGCAATACCCAATAAGGAAAAAAATTGCAAATCAAAATCACATTACAACCTAAACTCCTAATAGTATATTCAAACACAAAAATATGTAATTCAAATCATTAATAATGATTTTCTTGTAATGTATATATGAAATCTCTATAAATTAAAAAAAAAAAAAAAATTGCACTCACCAATAGGGCATGTAGCTATGGATTAGATGAGGGAAAAACACATAGAGAAAGAGTATAGAGAGGTTTCGAGTTAGACCATAGAGCAAGATGTTGTTGTTGAGACTCAAGACTTGAAAAAGAAGCCGGACCATACGGCCTGGGCCAGATCGGTTTTCGTTTTAAATAATAACCGAAACGGCATCAGAGAACAAGCCAAACCAAGGGTGGCAATAGCAAGGTGGCGGCACAGTGATTAGCCACAATGTTAACGAAGATGAAGGAGGGAGAGAGGAACAGAATGCTTAAGCCACCGTTCATGAGAGAGGGATAGACTATAGAGGAACTCGTGGGTTAGGAGATGGAGCTTCTTTTCTTTGTGGACGTCTGAACTTGTGGAGGAAGTGAAGAGGTGAAGGAACATACCTCAAAAATTTGTTTAAATAAATTAAATTTCAAATTTCAAATGTGCATAGACCTTACGGCGTTAGCAAATGTTAGGAGAGCAACAATTATTATGCTGAGCTGGTAGACAAGTGATGTAAGTCACTTTAGATTTGGTGGCATGCTCTTATTGGCTAGGACTACATAATAATTTCCCCTTGTGGTGAGCATGTATATGAGTTGGAATGCTAATTTAGGAAGAGAAAGTCTAGAAATAAATAAATAAAATTGACAACTTTGAATATGAAAAATTGTTAATATTAAATTAAAAAATAATGTTAATAATGAATCAAATAAAAATAAGTATAAATTTTTTTTTTTTTTTTTTATGGTTGAGAAGAAGTATAATTTTGTCATTTTTAGTCCTAGATCATGCAACCAGGCAAGCCTTCTTTTGTTAAAAACTAGGCTAGTATCCTGGGTGCTTTTTTTTTTTTTCTTTGTCTGTGATCCTAGGCCATGTATTTTGAACTAATTATAGGGCGGGTCTTGGGTTATGTGTCAAAGTTCCCCTTTGCATTGGCCCAAGTACCCCCTACAAGTCTGCCTATATTTGGACTTTGCAATATTTAATTTAGCAATAGCTTAAAGGAAATAGAAGAGATTTCATTGAATCAAAGCATAGTTGCTATCTTAGGAACATAGAAAAGTTATCAAAGATGGTAAGAAACGCAGAATGTCCTTCTATCATGGGTTCCTGGACAAAATTACTTAAACAAAAATTTATGACAAAAGCAAAGAATGATGAAGTACTTAGCAGATTGGAGAGTTGGCAAAAAAAAAAAAAGGGCTCTCGGTGTACTGAGATCTCTCCCTTTCTATGCATAGTACTGTTTCAGCCACTTCCTATTTATGGGCTTTGTCAGGACTGTCCCATCTTCCTTTGTGAGGTAGTAATACCCACTATCATGGACTTCTTTGATGATGTAGGGTCCTTCCCAATTTGGGGCTAATTTGGAAGGTCCTGGGAGGTTTCTTCTTAAATGTTTTGCTGCCCTCAACACTAGTTGCCCCTTAGTGAAAGCCCTTGGGTGTATTGCCTGTGCATATGCCGTAGCCATCATTTGCTAGTACCTCAAGCTTCTCATTCTAGCCACTTCTCTTTCTTCCTCTAACCCCTCTAGATCTACCAACCTCTTTCCATTGTTTGCTTCCTCGGTGTCCTCCTAGTTTTCTTAAAACACTACCCTTGGTGTAGGGACTACTAATTCCATAGGACTAATGGCTTCTGCACCATAAACTAGGGAGAATGGTGAGAATCCTGTGGCTGTTTTCACAGAGCTCCTGCATGCGCAGAGTACATTTGTCAAGTGGTCACTCCATTTTCCCTATACTTATGCTTCATCTTTTTAAGGATCTTCAACATCACCCTATTAGTGGCTTCAGCCTGGCCATTTCCTTGCAGGTAGTATGGTGTAAACCTTCCATGGTTGATGTAATATGCTTCAATCAGGTTCTTTATGTCTTTGTTTATGAATGGGGTCCCATTGTCACTAATCAACCTCTTGGGGATCCCGAACCTTATGATGATGTGCTCTTGAATGAAGTTTGCTACAGCTGCTCTAGTGGCCCTTTTCAAAGGGATAGCTTCTACCCATTTTGTAAAGTACTTAGTGGCTGCTAGGATCCATATGTAACCATTGGAAGAGGGTTTATAGGCCCTATGAGATCAAGCCCCTAAGTGTGGAAAGGCCATGGTGTTGTCATATCTTGTAATACGTTTGGGTGAGTGTGAATTGCATCTCCAAGAACTTGACAGGCATGGCACGTTTTGACCAGTTCCTCGTAGTCCTTCTTCATTATTGGCCAATAGTTTCCCAGCAATAGTAACTGCTTGTAGAGCTTTCTTTTCCCTGTGTGACTTCCACAGTCACCGGAATGGACTTCCCTGACTAGTTCTCTAGCTTCCCTTAGCCCTAGGCATCTTAGGGGATCCCTATTGTACCATTTTTTTTAATAGGATCCCGTTCTGTAAGAAGTACTTAACTACAAGTCTCTTGAGTTGGTGGGCTAATGTCCTGTTAGTTGGTAGGATCCCTTAAGCCAAGTATTCCATGAATGGAGTTCTCCAGTCTTCTGTAACAAATACAGCATAGCTTTCTTCCTTGTCTATTGAGAGTAGACATTTTTAGCATTTCTCTTGTATAGTTGCAGCCTTTTTGCTCATAGTTGGCTAGTAGTATCCCATGTGCTGCATCCTTCTGTATAGACTGATTTTTTCTGCAAACCCACAGGTCTGGCTATGTAGTTCTTCTAGTCTCAGCTATCCTTCTTTCTCATTGATGCACTGGGATAGTATTCTTCCGGGCAGCCTCCTGTATAGCTCCCCTTCTATCAAAGTATAGTCCTTTAGTTCCTTGATACTCCCTCCATATCCTGCCTCTTTGATTTTCTCCTTGACCTCACACCTCCAATCTTGTTGCTCGGGTTCTTCTGGGAACATCCTTTTGAGGATCCTTATGATGGAATGTTCCTGCTTACCTATTCTTACCAGAGTGCCTTTCCCCTTGAATGGCATTTGGGACCCTAGGGTGGCTAGTGCATCAGCGAACCTATTCTCGCTCCTCTAGGTGTACTCCACGCTAAAGGTGTGGAATTCTCGCTCCAACCTTTGCACCCAAGTCCTATAGGCTGCCAAACTCTGCTCTCTCAGTACAAAGTCACCTTTCACCTAGGAGACCACAAGATTGGAGTCTCCTAGAACTCCCATATGCTTTATTCTTATGCTGAGTGCTATGGTTAACCTAATCAAGTATGCCTCGTATTCAGATGCATTATTTGAACAGGAAAACCCAAGCTTAAAAGATAAGGGTATGGTGTCCCTATCTTCGCTGCTAAGTACAATTCTCAATCCATTTGAAGTTGTTGTTGCTGACCCATCAAATCTCATTGTCCACTTCGTTCCCAAGACTTATGCCATTGCCACTTCCTCTAGGATCTCTTCACTTAGTGAGCACTCTTCCTTTCCTAGAAATTGGGCTTACAGATTTGCTATGGCTTGACTTTTGACAGCCTTAGGGGTCCTGAGGCCTATGTCGTATTGAAAGAGCAAGATCAACCACTGTGCTATCCTTCCTGTCAGGAGGGGCTGATATAGGAGTGCTTTTATAGGGTGTGACTTAGTCACCAAAAGGATTTGGTGAGATAGGACATATTGCTTCAGCCTTTGGGATGCATAAATGACTACTAGGCAAGCTTTTTCTATCCTGGGGTACCTAGTCTTAGCATCCTTAAATGTCCTGCTTACGCAGTAAATGGGTTGCTCATTCCCATCATTATCCTCTTGTGCTAGTAGGGCTCCTATCGCCTGGGAGTTAGATACTAAATATAGCAACAAGGGTCGCCTACGTACTAGTGCTTGAAATGTGGGAAGGTGATTCATGATCTACTAGATCCTTTGGAATGCTTCTTGCTACTTGGTTTCCCAGGTGAACTCAGCCCCCTTTTTTCAATAGTTTGGATAAACTACTCATGATTGAAGCCAATCTTGGCACAAACCTCCTAATGTAGGAGACTTTCCCTAGGAAGCTCTTGAGCTCCCTTACTGTTGTAGGCCTCTTTATTATTGCAATGGATATGGCTTTTGCTGGATCTACATTTATGCCTCTGTGATGTACTAAGAACCTAAGGAACTTTCTAGCAAACACCTCGAAAGCACACTTTATGGGGTTCATGTGCAGTTTGTACTTTCTGTACCTTTCAAAAACTTGTTCAAGTGTTTGAAAGTGCCTTGCTATAGTTTTTGATTTCACCACGATATCATCCATATAGTCTTCCATCTCTTTATGCATTATGTCATGGAAGATAGCTGTCATGGTTCGTTGGTACATGGCTCTTGCATTTTTGAGGTCAAAGGGCATTATGGTGTAATAAAAGTTCCCAATTGGGGTCCTGAATGCTGTCTTCTCTGCATCTTTGGCAACCATGCGAATTTGGTTGTACCCACTATACCCATCCATAAATGAAAACATAGAACTTCCCCCAGTTGAATCCACAAGGAGGTCGATATTTGGCATAGGGAACTCATCTTTTAGACATGCCTTTAGATTTCAAAAGTCCACACAGCAACGGATTTAGCCATTCTTTTCCTTCACAGGTACTATGTTAGAAAGCCACGTGGGGTGCTGGATGGGCTTGATAAAGCCAACTGTTAGCAGTTTCTTAACTTCATAAGTTATCTGAGCTTCTACATCATTGTGAAAGACTTTGACTGGTTAGATTACTGGCTTAACCCCTAGGTCCACGTTGAGAGAATGGACCACCAGCCCTGGATCCAGGCTAGGCATCTCGTCATAGGTCCATGCGAACACATCCACATATTTCTTGAGGAAGGCCACTAATTGCTCATTTTCTTATGCTGTCAATTGACTACTAATGAAAACAGGCTTTTGGGATCCTAGCTTAGCTCCCAAGTTTATTTCCTTTAATTCTTCCTCAGGCTGAATTTGTGCCTCTTCAACTGGTTCCCCTGGGATTGCCACCACATATTCTGGTGGTCCAGGACCCTCCTACATGATGCATTTAGGCCTCGCACACCTTCACAAACAATAAATTAACCTTCCTCCGAGTTCTAGTACTACTACACATTCTCGGGATCTTAAGGTACTAGGCTCCTTCCTTTGCCTTTTTCTCTCCAAGAGGTCTCTTAGCTTCTTGACTTCTTGAGTTATCCGAACTTCTACTTCAGTGTGAAAGACCCTGGCTGGTTGGATTACTAGCTTGACCCCTGGGTCCACATTGAAAGAATGGACCACCAGCCTTGGGTCTAAGCCAGGCATCTCGTCATAGGTCCATGCGAACATATCCATGTATTTCTTGAGTAAGGCCACTAATTGCTCCTTTTCTTGTGCTATCAACTGACTACTAATGAAAACAAGCTTCTGGGATCCCAACTCAACTCCTAGGTTTATTTCCTTTAATTCTTCCTTAGGCTGAATTTTTGCCTCTTCAACTAGTTCCCCCAGGACTTCTTCTTGAGCCACCATACATTCTGGTGGTCTAGGACCCCTGCATGATGCATTCAGGCCCCGCGCACCTTCACAAATGATAAATTAACCTTCCTTCGAATTTTCGTACTACTACACATTCTTGGGATCTTGAGGTACTGAGCTCCTTCCTTTGCCTTTTTCTTTCCAATAGGTTTCTTAGGTCACGGGTACCCCCTCCTTCTTCTTCTTCTAAGATAGGTGCTCCTGGGATCCCTGGCGTGGGGTTCTCATCATCTGGTTCTAACTCATCATAGAACATTGTTTCCATAAAGTTTACCTCTCTTTGGCTGAAAGGGTTATGGTTGGCAGGGATCCTTACGGGCCTCTCATTCAATCTCCCTTTAATACATTAATGGTACGTGGATGGGATAAGGCGATGCTTATGGAGCCATAGGCGTCCCAACAGTACATGGTAAGAAGCCTCTAAATTGATTACATGAAATCTGGTCAGGGCTATTATTGGCCCTACTCTTAAGACCAACTGCACATATCCCTCAGTTGATTTTATTGATTCTCCAAATCCTGTTATCTCCATGGGAGCCCCTAGGATCCTCCTGCTAGTCAAACTCACGGCTTCCAAGGTACTCAGGGCTATGAGGTTAAGTGATGCCTTTGTGTCTACTAATGCTCTTCTGACTTGAACACCATTTATAGTGGCCATTAGATAAAGGGGTCTACGGTGGTCTAGATGCTCAACCTCCATGTCTTCATCAGTGAAAGTTACTGCATTGGTTGTTTAATTATGCTCAACTAGTATGAGATTCTGTTGTGAAACATTCCATCCTTGAATCTGCTACTATACTCATGAGGGATTTTGTGGCCACCCTTCTTGCTTCTGGCCCAAATCCCAACTGGTTGAATAGTGACCTGAACTTAGGGTTCTTCTGGAGAGTCTTGACTGTGCTTAGATGGAAGGATCTTTCAAATTCTTCTGCTTCTGCTGGGTTTCCGTGGATCACTACAGCCACCACCCCTTTTCCTTTGTGGTTAGGTAGGGGATTCCTTTGCACTTCGGGTTCCTTCTAAGTGAGCTCCAAGGTTCTCTCCCTTAGTTTCTTGTGAAAGAGCCTGCGGAGGGTCCAACAATCCCTGGTTAAGTGCTTGACGTAGTTGTGAATTCTACAGAACAAAAGATTCTTTCTTTCTTCCTCAGTTGGTGGTCTGGATACAGTGAATGGCCTAACAATTCCATCTCCAATCCACTTGTCCAAGACATGGTTCAATTCCTCTGTAGTACATGGGATCACTGGTGGTTCTTCGAACACTTTCCCTTCAGGTCTCTTCCTTTTCTCTCCTACCGATGCTATCATGGACTGGGGTACCGGCACTCTCTTTGTTCTTATAGTCTGCTCTGTCCTTCTGGTTCTCTGTAGCAGGTCAGTAAACTGAATGATGCATAAATTTTCTAGGTTGAGCCTGTAATCAAAAAGCATGTTGGATATGCAGGTCTCTAAGCTCTTTTTCCTCATGGTCTCCATAACAGTTTAAAGAAATATCTTCAAATCTTTTGATGAACTGGACAAGATCTTCTCCAGGCCTTTGCCTTACCATCTGAAAGCTTTGGAAGGTGACCTTGTCCTCATGGGGTAATACTTTGCACAGAACCTCTCCATCATTTCATCCCAGGTCTTAATGGACCCAGGCCTCAGCATAGTGTACCAAGTATATGCTCTGTCCACTAGGGACTTAGCAAACTCCCTTAGGCACAGTTCTCTGTCTCCTGCATAAGGGCCCATAGTGTGAATAAATCTACTCACGTGTTCCACAGCATTTTCTTTCCTTTTATTAGAAGAATGGAACTTCGGGGGTTCATATCCTTTGGGATAAGGCTTACCGCTAGTGGGAATGAGGGATCCTGAGAAAATTGCTTGGGGATCCCCAAGAGTTTTTCCCTTTCTTGCTCTAAAAGGGCATTAACATTCACCAATGTTAGGTAGTGGGGGTTGCCACCCCCTCTTACTATTGATCCTCCTTCTAGTTGGGCTCTATCCTGATTGACCACAGGGGGGACAATGTCCTTGATTTCCTGTGTCCTGCCCTCTTTGAGAAGGCAAATTTCCTGCTGCAAATTTTTCAACATTTTTTCCATTCGTGCCACAGGGTCTGGCTCTTGTCTTGCACGCCTTTAGCTTGATACCTCTTCCTGCTCTACTAGAGGCACTTCATTCCTATGTCTAAAGGCTACTTCATTCTCTCCTACGAGCTTAGAGGCCGCATGTAGTACATTGGTACCTTTGATATTCCTTTGCCTTGGAGCCATGCTCTGTAAAGGGACTATTCTTTCCCTTTCCTTTACCCAGTCCCCAGTGGAGTCGCCAAAAAATGTGTGAGTGCCTTTTTTTCTAGCACGCAGGCCTAAGGATCCCAGGCCAAATACTTATGGTTTGGTGGACTGGGATTGGTTCATCGCAGCTAAATAAGCTGTTATAAACCAAGTAGTGCATAGAGTAAGGATCCTACAACACGTATATGCAAACAAAGCAATAATATATGCATTTAGCAGCAAGAAAAACAGCAAAAGGAAAATAGAGTAATAAGGAAAGCACAAAATGACTGTTAGGGATCCTCAATTCAATATAAAATATTTGATTATTTTCTTAATTGTGGATTACAATGTGCTCACTAAGATGTGTTACAAGGTCCAAATAAGCTCAAAAATCACAGACTTAAATGGCTATTCAAGCCTCCAAGACTTGCAAAGTTTGAATCTATTTGAATCCGAGTATGTTCTATAGTGGTTGTGTTGGGATACCGGGGAGTATTTCTCTTTCTTTTTACTAATTTTTCTAAGTTTTGACAGAGTTTTCTCAATGATTCTATTATGATTCACTACTGTTGAATTGCCCCTTCAATGATGGCTGCCTTCCCCTTTTATAGTGTCATGGTAGTATTCCATGGTACCACTAATTTCTCTCTTTTGCTCCCCTAGGTATCAAAGCTCGTGTTGTGCCCGTTACTCAGAAGGCTGGTCCTTTCCTTATTCCTCATAATTTTCTCCTTTTGGTGTTGTCTCCCTGAAAGTCCCTCACTGACTTTCCACTCCGAGGTCCCCTTAGATGGCTGACCTCATCTTCTTTGGCTCCTCGCTTTTTTCAGCTTTTGGCTGTTCCTTTTCTTGTCATTTTTCCCAAGTGGTCAGAATCCTTTCCTACTGGGTTGAAGGTTCCTCCAGCCACTTCCCCTTATAGTTCTTCCTTTTAGATTCCCTGAAGTACCATCCCTTTTGTTCACAAATGGCTACTTCTTGCCTTCTGATTCCTTACTATATCAATAGGTGCTTGAGAAGGACATATTTGTCCTTCATTCCTTGCGCTTTTTGGTACTTCCCTTGAGCCATCTCAATCCTACCTAAGGTGTGCTGTGTGTCCCAGGGATCCCAAGCTTTTGGCAGCTTCTGGGGACCCCAGCCCAGCCTTTTCTACTGGACTCCCTTCAATCCCTTGATCTTGGCAGGCTAAGCTTTTCCTTTTGTGGGCTTCAGATCTTTTGGGCTTACCATCCTTTTCCCTTGTGGTGGGCTTTAACTGCTTCAATATTACTTTCTATGGAGTTGGCCCATTGTGCTAGTTTTGGGCATTGGCGTCATGATTTTTTAAACCTCAACATATACAAAATTATACTAGTAGTTTCACTATAAAGATGAATCTTGAGTAAGAGATGGATTTTGCGGTTTATGTGGTTTTCTTATTACATATTTGTCCATAGTGCTAGTAAGAGAATAAAAGATAAACTATAAGTTCATTTGATATATTATTTATAAATACAATAAAAATATTAATTATTGTTGCTAAGATTAAATTTTAGAAATTATCTATTGTTTCTAAATATAATAAACATATTAATCACTGTTGTTATAAGTGATCTTTAATTATTATTACTTAGAATGCTTTTATCTATTAGTTTATGTCTTTACTCGTTATAATTATTTTATTTACCAATTCGACTCAACTTTGACAACTATTGGTCTTTATAATTGTATTAAGATTTTTTTTCTTATGTTAACATTTGCATTTATCTTCACTCAATCACTCCCTTGTCTCACGCTCCTTGTCTATTTTTTTTTTTTAGAATAGCCCTTGTCTAATTGCTTAATTTTTTTTTTAGTGTAACATTTCCTATTTAAAAAGCTAAGATATTGTCAAGAAGATCATATTCAAGCTTATTTCAATTGGACTTTAAAAAAAAATGAGTTAGGTGGTTCAAATTTTTATTTTAAAGGATCAAAACAAAATTATTTTAAAATTATTATACATATTTCTTTTTTTCTTTTTCTTTTTTTGGGCCAATTCATGGGTTTCAAATGAACTCCCTAAGCTTCACTTGTCGCCGCCCTGGTACAACCATGTTAATTTTTTGTTTGTTATGGCAATCTAATAAAAATAAACTAAATATAATAGCTCGTGATTATGAATGGTTAATTTATATAATAATATGTTAATTATAATAACTTCAATCTTTAGCAGAAAAAATATACAGTTAACTAATATACTAAATCTTAAATAAGTGATTATTTGATAGCAGTAATTAATTTAAACTTAAATATTGCATAGAATACTATTTAATTCGCAAAGAGGAATTATTTAATAACTAAAAATTTAACCAAAAAGATAAAACAATGGAAGAAGGAGAGATTTAAGACTAAGTTCCGTCGTAGGTTGATCTGTGATCGATGCCATCAATCGTCATAAATGATAAAATATTGTGCAAGTCAAACATTGAAAACATTATTTGAAAGTTTTAGAGATGAAAAAAAGTATTTTACTAGTCTTATATTGAAAGAATAAAAGGAAGTTGCTATGATTTTTCTTCTATGGATAAATGTGAGTTTTTAATAAGAAGTGTTACAAATCCCCCATATTAGTAAAATAAATTATTGTGCAAAATTTTTGTGGGTGTGGTGTTTGTGTCACTTATGTTGTCACACATATTTCTGAACGTCACACATATACGTCACGAAGAATGTTTTTAAATAAGGGGAATGCTTATTTAGACTTACAAATTCAACTAATTAATTGTATATATTAAGATTTAAACTTACGTTGGAATCATTTAAAGACTAATGAATTTTATGTGGATTAAATTCAACAAGTAAGATATCATTCATCCATTCTGTGGAATCAAGGGAGACAAACACCTTGGAAAGTTTCCTTAAGTAATTAATATAACATGTAAAGGCACACTTTAATCCAAAAGGCCTAAGTTCAATGAGTATAAACTCAATTATTTTATATTAACCACTCATTTTCCTCATTATTATTCAATGTAGGACTTCACTCACATGTGTATACTCAACAATCTCCCTTTCACATGTGAGTCTTTGCCTTTCTGTGGGCATCAAGACCTCTCTGTGGGCCATGAACAACCTTTGCCCCACGCCATTACCATGGGCTCTGATACCACTTATTAGGAAGATAAATACCTTGGGGAGTTTTCTTAAGTAATTAATATAACATATAGAGACACACTTTAACCCAGAAGGCCTAAGTTCAATGGGTATGTGCTCAATTATGTTATATTAAACCACTTATTCTTTTTATCATTATTCAATGTGGGACTTCACTCATACGTGTATACCCAACAGTTTGGTTAAGTGGTCGATGAGAATCGGAGTCTAAGAGCTACTCTTTAGTCTTGTAAGTTCTAGCATGTTTGAAGGAAAGGAAATAAATTGGCTCACGCCTTTGTTAGAAGTGCAGTTTTATCTGCAGACACGGATGTATGAGTAGAAACTCTACCTAGTGAGCAGGATGATATATTCCAATCGAATTTAGTTCAATAAATTTACTTACCTTTTTCTCCAACCCAAAAAAAAAAAAAAAACCAACAAGGTCTATCAAACCTTTAGATGAAGCATCGTATTTATATATTGTTAAACAGGTTAAGGTATATGTAATCTGAAATGTAGTGTTTAAATAGTTAAACTGGTCAGTGTAAAAAATAATGATTAAAAAAATAATTAAAAAAAATATAGCCAAAAAAAAAAAAAAAAAAAAACAAATTAATAAGTNAAAAAAAAAAAAAAAAAAAAAAAAAAAAAAAAAAAAAAAAAAAAAAAAAAAAAAAAACTAAGTTGCACAGATTGTACTGGAGATATTTCGAGTGTTTCAGACAGTATTGGCTTTTTGGTTAATACAATAAAAAAAATTAAAAATGCTAAAAAATTGAAAAACAAAATATTAAAAAACATATTATTTAATCTAATAAATTAGTTAATGTACTTAGGCTGCTTATAAGAATCATACTTAGGCTGCTTATAAGAATCATACATTATAAAACCACTTGTTCAAAGTAGTTTGAACTTTGCATGCCAAGAAAAAATGAAGCTCTCTTCATTGTTCAAAGTAATCTCCAATGACATTATCAAACCATCTTCACCAACTACCACCCATCTTCGCCATTATCAATAATGCCTCCCATGTATATTTCATCTATCTGCTTCTACGAAAAGAACAATACATACTCAAAATTCAGCATTAATAGTGCTGCCAAATCTAGTGCACTCAAACAACCATTGTCTAACATCGTAAAGCATTACTACCCTTTAGCTGGTCGCCCTAAAGACAACAATCTTAGTGTAGATTGTAACGATGAAGGTGTCTTGTATCGTGATTCGTGAGGCCGAAGTCAAGTGCCAACTTTCAGATATTGTTGCAGAGCCAAATCCTACAGAGATGAAGAAATTTCTTCCATGTGATAATGATGGCACACACCATTTACCCTTTGCAGTTCAAGTCAACCACTTCACTTGTGGTGGTATTGCCATTGGCACATGCATTTCCCACAAGATTGCCGATGGCTCATCCTTTATCAACTTTATGAAAAATTGGGCCGCCACAGCTCGATGCAAGAGCGATGCTATATATCCACAATTTTAATCATCCACTCTATGCCCACCTGCAACTAATTTATCTGGATTTGACCCAACATATGTTATGACAAAAGAGAAGCTTGTATTAAAGAAGTTTGTGTTTAGTTCTTCTTCAGTAGAGGCTCTTAAAGCAAAATATGTAGAAAGCTCAGCTAGCTTAGAATTATACCCAAGCCATGTTGATGCCTTGTCAACTTTTATATGGAGTCGATATGTAACCACAACTGATCAAGTAAAGTCTGAGTCTGAAAAACTCCACATAATTCTTTATGCAGTGAATTTGCGGAGGAGGATGAATCCTCCATTACCTGACTGTTCTTTCGGAAATTTATTTCAACTCATACCAGCCATTGTGTCTAAAGAAACCAGCCAGGAAGATTGGTATAGAATTGTGGGTAAGTTGAGAGATGCAAAAAGAAAACTCGACAAGTTTGACGTGAAAAATCTACAAAAGCGTAGTGAACAGTTGGATCTTGTAAAAGAGTTTTGTGGAAAAGTCATGGCATCAGATACAGTTCTCAGAATTGTGTGGGTTTCCTAGATATGACGTTGACTTTGGATGGGGAAAGCCTTTGTGGATTGGTCGGGTTAGCCTGCCTCACAAGAATCTAATTACGTTGACAGACACCAAATTTGGGGATGGAATAGAGGCGTGGATGAACTTGAAAGAGGAAGAAATGGTCAATTTGAAAGAGACAAGGAGCTCCTTTCATATGCTAGAATATGATATTTCACAGTTTGTTCATTGGGTGGGCAACTTTAGAGCTAAAATACTATGTTAGTGCTTTTTGTTGTTGGCAGTATATATAGTCAGCTCTTGATGCCCACTTTTGACAAAAGAGCTCAATGGCAGAAGAAGCCCAACAATATTATTATATTTTTAAATCCCTGTAAATTAGATTGTTTAACCTAATTAATTAACCAAGTGAATACTTAGGTTTATTATTCAAATTTAGGTTAAAACAAAACAATCATATCATGCAAAGCAGCAGAAAAACAAATAACAAAACGATATGATGGCCTAGGAAAACTAAACCCGTAAAAACCTGGGGAGGATTTAACCTAACTATCCTTAAGGTAAAAAGCAAATCCACTATAAAAGAATTGCAGTTTGTGCAATAGAACTTAGACCACTAACATTTTATTGCTACCTCGAGTAGAAAACTTACTACCACGACCACATGATAACTCTGAGTCTACGGACTACTTCTTTCTTTGGCCTTTGTAACACAAACACCCACACTTGTGATATTTAAAAAATAAAATAAAAAAAAAATAAAAATTAAAAAAAAAAAAAAAAAAAACAAACAAACAAACAAACAAAAACTCTCTTGTTTGTGACTCCAAGACCACCCTTTAAGGTTTAGATCATTAGCACCTTTGATGACTAGAGAAGGTTCTACAATGCTGGATCTTAAGATTCTTTAAAGAATAACACCTGTAGAAGATATGAGAGAGTTTTTTGGTACAAAACCCTAGATCTACAAAAGAGGCACACTCTTCTCTCTCTGAAAAGCCTTATAAAAACGTGCTTAAGGTTTCCTTTATATACTAGTAGTATTTTACTTGAAACCCAATACATTTAAGTAGAATTTGGGCTGAAATATAATTCTGCAGATACGTATTTCAATTGGTCGAGCCTGTCTTTCGATCGAACTAGGCAGTTTCTGAACTTTTCTTTCTACAACTTGTATATTCTTGAACCTTGACTTGTATCACCTTGAGCATTGTTTAATAATACCTATAGACTCTAGGATCTATATCTAGACAAGTTTGTGTTCATGATTTGCCAGTTGTTCTAAATTTTTAGTACCTAACAAACTCCCCTTTCGGCAATTCGTAACAAAACTTACATACAAAATGAAATGCTCAAATATAAGAACAACCCAATACATTAAAATGCCTAAATACATCACAAATCCCAATCTAAAACTCCTACCTTAGAAGTTGCAAGTAGCAGTAGAAGATCTTGATCAGAATGTACATGTCTTTCCTAAAAACACTTAAAAGAACACATCACCTATTTGTGGAAAGAAAGACATATAAACAATAAATAATCAAATTAAAGCAAATAACAAATAAGCAAACTAACTCTCCTTATAAGTTAGATACATCAAAAATTTTCATATTCTCCCCCTTACATAAACAATTTTATCTTCCCCTAAACAAAACTTTTTAAAAACCTTTTTAAACAGGATTCTCACATTTCATCTATTTCTCCCCCCTTTTGTCACATATTGACAAAGACAACTCAAACAAAGAGTAACTAGAAAACATACACAACAAAAGACAAGAGAAAATAGAGAACTAAGGGAACACTAAACAATTAGATCTATAGAAAATAGAGACAATTCCCTCTATGAAGAGCAACAACTCCCTCTAAGAACAACAAAGATTAAAAATAAGCTTCTCCCCTATAAAAATAGAAAAAAAAAATTTTGAGGTTACACATGAACACAAATATTCACTCTTTCAATAAATGCAAACTTGACATTATGTGATCCATTAACAGTTGCATGAGTAGAGAAAATATTTGCGCATTGATTATCCATCATATCTTTTAAGAAAAATATTTTCTACAGTTCACACAAAGAAAAATAGCATATACTAAAAAGTACATAACTCAAAAATTAATCAATTAATTTTTAAATTAAGTTGAGTACCAATTTAACAAAGTGTATGCGTGTTATGTGTGAAAACAATGAGAGATGTGACTGCAAAACTGCAAGATGGATACAGAAAACAATGCTATGCATGTGAATCCTAAACACAAATGATGCATGAAAAAAAAAATTGGTCAAAAACTTAGAAACTGAAAATTTTTCAGTTTTGATCAATCGAGCATTGATCGAATACCAATCTAGTCAGACAGAAGCTAGAATTATAAAATCTAGAAATTTTTGATTGATCGAAAATCACACTCGATCAATTGAAATTCTGGAAAACTGAATTATTTGAAAAATTGCAGAAGATTATGCAGAAACTACTTAAAGCAAGTAATTTCATGAATGAAATGCATGAGAATGAGTTTAAAAGTTTTTCAAAAACATTTTTTTTCAACCCAAAACTTCAAAACAAATATTTTTAATCATCAAAAACACAATTTTTGCCAACCCTTAAACATATTTTGTATCAAACACCATAAAAAACATAATCTTGGATGACCAAACCAAATTCACACACAATTTCATGTATTAAGTTTAGCAAAGAATAACTTGTGAAGTTTGTGCAACTAGTAAAAGTATGAGATACTTGTGAGGTGATAAGTAGATAGTAATCAATCACAATTTCTACATTATTCATCAAATAAGTTTGAAAGTGACTATCACCTAAAGAGTTACATCATATAACTCTCACATCTCCTAGAAAATAAGCTTGCAATCATGTAATTATTTTAGCCTCATAATGTACACACCATTTTTATTTCATTGTGAAATATTTATTTTTAGCCACATAATGCATACCAATTTTATTATTATTCCAAGGCTACACCTTATTTTCTTTTTGTGCATGTACTACTCTTTTTCGAGTACAAAATCTTACGATATGCACTAAAATATTCATGATTGGCTAGTAAATAGTGGTGAGATGGTTATTTATGCCTTTCTTTTAGGATTTTTTAGTCCTTACAATCAAAATCATGTGACTTCAAAAACAAGATCATGTGATCAAAAACTATAAACAACTCCCACACAACATGCACTACATAGCTAAAATTAGCAAAGTGTAGAAAAAATAAGCTCATCCAAGTTAAACAAGGTACACAAACATGTTATACAAAGATAATAGGCCAAACTCAATTACATATCCATGATGTGTAATACAAAAGAAATAAAAATCTTTTTGGTTTCAAAAATTTTTTTATGACCAAAACTAAAAGAACACATTATGCTAAATGATTAAAAATGCAAATGCAATGCATGACAGTGCTTAACTAAGCTATAGAGGGTATATAAACAAGAAATATCAATTTCTTAATTAGCCCTTGAGTACATGTCCAGACTAGTACATACTCACACAAAATCAGAAATAACTTAGCACTTATATAACACATACTTTTTATGTTTCTCCACAATATTAAGCATGTTCTAAATCAAGAGAAGGATATCATAATTCATGTAATCCTCAAGAAAAATAAATCTAGACAAAATAAAATATTTTTGTCTATTTGAAAATTTTCAATGTTTTTGGATTTTTGAATGATCAAAACAACCTAAGAAAATAAAACAACCAAAAACTAAAAGTAAACATGTCCACAAATAATTAAAAGAATTAAATCAGGGACAAGTTAGCAACACTCACCTTAGCAAGTCTTTTCTCACCTATTTAGCACGAGTCTTCGGCTTTGTAGATGAAAATCCATGAGAAGCAGAGTGTATTTAAGGGATTGCACCAATTTTCTGAGAAAAACTGAAATCCTACAAATTCTTTTCACAAGCCTCAAAAAGATTAACTGAAATAATAGTGTCCATTTTATTCAAAACATCACAATCAAAAACAATAAGACACTTAAAATTATCCATGATAATAGGGATCAAGGATCAACTCTAGGTATAATAATCTAAATCAAGAGCTAACCCGCTCTAATACCACTTGTTAGGTTTTAGATCCCTGTAAACTAGATTGTTTAGACTAATTAATTAACCAAGTAAATACTTAGGTTTATTATTCAGATCTAGGTCAAAACAAAACAATCATATCATGCAAAGAGCTAAAAAAAAAAAATATAACAAAATGATATGATGACCTAGGAAAACCAAACCGATAAAAAACCTAGAGATGATTTAACCTGACTATCCTCAAGGTAAAAGGCAAATCCACTATGAAAGAATTGAAGTTGTACAATAGAACTTAAACCACTAACATCCTATTGTTATCTCGAGTAGAAAACTTATTACCACGACCACATGATAGTTCCGAGTCCACAACTACTTCTTTCCTTGGCCTTTGCAACACAAGCACCCACACTTGTGGTATAAAAACAAAAATAAAAAAATAAAAAAAAAAAAAAAAACTCTCTTATTTGTGACTCCAAGACCGCCCTTGAAGGTTTAGATCATCAGCACCTTTGATGTCTAGAGAAGGTAGCAACTTTTACAACACCGGATCTTGAGATTCTTCAAGGAATAATACCGATAGAAGACATGAGAGAGCTTTTTGGTACAAAACCCTAGATTTACAAAAGAGGCACATTCTTCTCTCTCTGAAAAGCCTTATAAAAATGTGCTTAAGATTTCCTTTATATACTAGTAGTGTTTTACTTGAAACTCAATACGTTTAAGTAGAGTTTAGGCTAAAATAGAATTCGTATTTTGATTGGTCGAGCCTGTCTTTCGATCGATCGATCCAAGCAGTTTCTGAACTCTTTTTTCTGTAACTTGTATATTCTTAAATTTTGACTTGTATCAGCTTGAGCATTATTTAATAATACCTATAGACTCTAGGATCTATATCTAGACAAGTTTGTATTCACAATTTGTCAATTGTTCTAAACTTTTATAACCTAACAAATATGAAAAAGATGGGGAACGAAAACAGTAAAGTAAAGACTATCAGGCCAGAATGGCTGGAATAATGGTCAACAGACTCACAAAAATAATAAGTGGCTAGGAAGAAAGCAAATTGGCCAAGGAAAACTAAGGAATGAAGTAGTAAACCTATGAAAATTATAAGAGATGGAGAAAAAAGTAAAATGAGCCAAGAAAGCCCAAGAAAGGAATTAGTAAATTCATACAGTTGGCATAAAGGCCAATAAGCCCGAAAAGTAAGGATGTGATAATTGGGCCGGGGAAGCCCAAAAGATTTAGCAAAAACCCATAAGAGTGAAAGAGGTAAGGAAGAAGGAAATGGGCCAAGGATGTGATAACGCCTTAAAATGTGTACTTGTTATATATTTATGTGGGTGTTATCTCCTTATTACTATACTTAATTTGTATAATTAAGCCATGATTTGTACTAGTCCCTATTATTTATCTTTACATAATTTCTTGAATAAGATGCTATTCATTGTGTGTAATTTTCTACTTTCAGGAAATCATGTGAGAAAGATGAGTTTACAGAAATTTGTGAGAAAATAGAGGCCAAACTAGAATTAAAATGGACCTAAAGGACCATGCCTAAATGTCTAAGGAGGTGCAGCTGGAGTGCTTGGATCATCTAACATGATTGGAAGCTTCAAATAAGGAAAGAAATCAAAGAGGCAGAATCTGAAAAGGAAAAATCTGATTTGAGTACTGATCAGTATTTTAGGCGTATCTCTCTCCTCAAAAATCCAATTGACACAAGGCTAGATGGGTTGGAACCGTGACTTAAATATCTACAACTTTTCAGTTTTGAGTTTTTCGAAATTCTCAATTTTTGAAGGCCGAAATTAACTCACAAGTTACTGCTGTAAACCTGGACGGAAATTTAAATAATGAAAAGTTTTATTTTCTTTGGACACTTAGACATTAGGGTTTTAGGGAGAGGCAGTGAGAACGAATTTTGGCAAAGAAAACCTTGTATTTTTCTTTCTCTAATGGCAGCCTGAACTCTTTGCTAGGGCTAGGGGTTATGCTTCTTCTCTACGGTATGAATATTCAATGTGATTCTTTCTAGGATTTTATCAATGACATATTTGATTGTTCAATTAGATTTCTTTTGATGTATTAGTTCTTCCATGCTTTCAATAAGTTCAATCATGTTTTTCTTATTGTTTAGAGGAATTTCTAATAGTTTCAAATAGAAATCATGTTTTAAAGTGAATGGGTTTTTTTGAAAACTTTTCTAACCGCATTATTAATCGAGGTTATCATGCGTTCTTGAATTGTCTCAGTTCAACCGAATCATAAGTTTTTAATTGTATAAGAACAATCAATTATGAAATATATATTTTCTTAGATCACAAAGAATTTCATATCGATATAGGGAAACACCCCGATGCCCTAGTATTTACATTATTGATTTAAATCAGTTTTTATTATTATTCTTGTTAACACTTTTCTAACCGCATTATTAATCGAGGTTATCATGCGTTCTTGAATTGTCTCAGTTCAACCGAATCATAAGTTTTTAATTGTATAAGAACAATCAATTATGAAATATATATTTTCTTAGATCACAAAGAATTTCATATCGATATAGGGAAACACCCCGATGCCCTAGTATTTACATTATTGATTTAAATCAGTTTTTATTATTATTCTTGTTAACGATCACCAAGCAAAAGTATTTTTCTTCTTCACCCAAATTACTGTTTAATTATATTGTCTTTGAATTTACCCTGCTCCTTGTGGTTCGACCTGGGTACTCCGAGAATTATATTGCTACGATCTCCTGCACTTGGGAGTGAGCAAGCAGGATGCTCAAGGAATGAAATGGGCCGAGGAAGCCCAAGGCATAGAACGGGTTGGCCCAGTAGGAATGCTGCCCAGTAAAGCCTAAAAGAAGAAAGAATGTAAGAAATGAATTGGTCGGAGCTTCAACCCGTAAGCCCAGAGGTAACAACAAGGTAAAAGGATAAGTGATATCATAGCAGGAGTAGTGCAATGGCATGGCAGGAGCACCAGCTAGGCCACGGACACGGGACAAAAAGGGACATGGGCCAGGTAAGAGGGAGAAGGGCCACACCTAAAAAATACCAAGTTTGAAGAGGAGATGGAATGCAGAGAACGAAAGCCCAAAGATCCATGTATCATTCACGCTGCAAGAGTTAACAAATACCAGAACGTGCAATAGAATCAAACAAATGCGGAGGCAATGGCAAATGCATGAAGGCCAGAAAAGTAATTGATTCAGACAGAAGTGGGGCATACACACAAGGCTTAGACACCACCTACCTGTACCCAGCCAATATAGGGAAGGTGGGCCACGGGTCAGAGGTATAAGAGGGTGTGGTCTGGCGGTGGGGAGAAGGGGGAGCCTATTTTTAGGTTCCCGCTCAAACTTTTTTGGAAGAAATGTCTTGCTGGGATGACATCTCACCCAAAAGAAGTAAACATGAGCTAGAATCACTAGACGCATGCCATAAAGGTTGGTAAGGGAGAGGTTTAACCCTTATTCAGATGAGAGTATTAAGAAAGGTAAGAGACAAAACAAAACCACTTTTGTTTGGAAATGAGGCGTGGTGTAGCCAACACAGTGTAGTGGTGATGGTTGGGTAGCCGGCAGACTAGTGGATAGTCTTAAAAGGATGCCAACAATGAGCCAAAAGTGGTTGAGGGGTAAAAATAGTAAATCCTGTCATGGCAAGCAGTATAAAGGCTATAGTCGTGAACACTGAAAAGGGGAGAAGAACAGTGCAAAAAAAAAAAAAAAAAAAAAAAAAAAAAAAAAAAAAAAAACGAAGAGATAGAAAGAAAGAAAAGAAAACAGAGAAATCAAAGAATAAAATGAAAAATATAGAAATCCCAAAGAGAGGGAAGAAACATGAGTGCTAGGAATAGAGGCATGCATTAATAGGTTACCCATTTCTCTCCCTCTCAATAAACCCACTCTCTGATAAGCTAAGAACTCAAGTTTCAACCATCTAGGTCCTTTTTCCAAAGTGTGTAATCTCTATAGCAGGAACTCCCTCTGAGGTTACCCACATTGGAGATCAGCTCCTTTTTGGGCTTGTGTCTGCTGAACAGCTAAGCCAATTCTTTTGGCAAATGAATCCTATTTTTGCTGATAAATGACTAACTTGTTATCTTACTATTAATTTCTTTTTGCTGTGACCTTGTCATTTGTAATCATATTGCTATATCCTCTTGCTAGTACTGTTAATTTCTTTTTACTGTTAATTTCTTTTTAGTTATCCTGTTGCATTGTACTTCCTGCTATAATATTTGTAATAGTCTTTCCTGCCATGAGCATGCAGTACGTTCAAGGTTCCTGCCAAGATGCATATGTATGGGGATGGCCCAACTTGCGCACAAGCTGACCTAAGATGTGTTTCAGTTAGGCTTGTCTCGGCTCTCCTACCCCACAATCACGGGCCGTGGTACAGTAGGAGAAATCTAGTCCAAAACACAAACAGGCCCACCACAATATGCTGCTAGTTCTCTAATTTCTTCAATAAAATTTCTTCTTGTCCACAAAAATAAAAAATAAAAACAACTAATGCTTCTAGTTTTTTTTGGTTAAATTTGACAAGCGTGTTAATTTGACTAATTAGGAGAAGAGGAGCAAAACTACTTGGAAATGCATAAAAAGTGTTTCTCGAGATTTTTCTCTAACTATCTCTTAGACGTAACATCAGTGGCGACGCCACTCAGAGCCCAGGGTGTTCCCAGGAACACCCTGGCTTGAAAAAAAAAAATTATATATAATAATTAATTTTTTTTATTTGTTTACCCTTAAAAAAAAAATAGGAACACCCCCAAGCAATATCAGGAACACCCTCAAAAGTTTTATGCCAAACAAATTTTGACTAAAATCTTAAAAAAAAAAAAAAATCGTAATAGAGCAAGCCCAAAAAAAAAAAAAAAAAAAAAAAAAAAAAAAAAAAACCAACCAACCAACCAAAACCCAATATGAACACGCATAAGGTGTTGTTGTTGATGAGCCTCATCAGATGAGCTCACTGCCATCCCATAGTAGCTTCAGTTTTCTTCTCTTCCTCATTGTCACTCTCTTTCTTTTGGCATTTCTAGTATGGGTTCTAAACAAAATGTTAGCAGAGGAACAAGAATGACTTCCACTGCTTCACACTCACACCAACCCACTTTCTACTTCTTATTAAATGCCTTTTTTTTTTTTTTTTTTTTTTTTTTTTTTACAAAAGTTACTCATGGGCGGAGTGGCGGACAAACTAACGTGGTTATCTGCCACTCTTTTACCTTTTTTTATTTTTTGATTTTTGATTTTTGTTTTAATTTCTTAGAAAATCGTTTATAGAATTCTACTCTTTTCCTTTTTGACCACTTCTATGTAGAAGTCTTATTATGCTTTTTAATTTTTTTATTGAGTTGTGAAATTAGCTTAAAATAATTTGAATAAAAGAGGTCAAATTTTGAAATGTAATTAGATATATTAATTTATATAGAATTTTTTTTTATATATATATAAGATAGAATTCTACTCTAGCCTAATCTAAGTGTATATGTATGTAGAGTTTTCTCATGGAGACTTGAACTCCGGTCCTTGCCCTCCACACCCCACAAGCATTTATACTTGTAAAGTGACCATCACACTAAAAGTGTGCGGTGGTATATAAAATATTTTTTTTAGACTACTAGTAGTTAGTAAAAAAAATTAATGAAGCAAATAAACACTAATAATTAATAATTTAATTAACTAATACATTAGTGGGTTCCAGTTAGCTCAACTGGTAAAGTCTCTGAAGGTTGTATAAGAGATCTGGGGTTCAATCCCCGCCTACACCAAAAACTTATTGGTGTCTTGGTCTGATAATAAAGAGTAATTATCAAGAGCGGACGCTATAGGTTGAAACTCTCTCAAAAAAAAAATTAACTAATACATTATAAAAGACAAACAAATTAAATTATGTTAGGCTAAACAATAATTAATAATTTAATAATTAATGAAACAACAATACAACAAATTATAGTTTATAAAAGACAAACAAATTTATGAAATAACTATACAACAATAATTAATAATTTTATTAATATTTCAAATGAACTTATAGTTTATTATTTTTTTTTTTGAGAAACAAACACACACACACACACAAGGGAGAGGGAAAGGGGTTCTAACACAAAGGCACACCACAACTCAACTCAAAAGTCATGGTAACTTTTTAGATACCTTTGTTCATTTCATTTCTTTTCATTTATTTTCCTTTTGAGGTTTTTCGGTGTACAGAATGCAAATTTGTTTTGGTTTTAATAACTTTTTCTTTTCTTTTTTAAGCACAAACTTCATGCTGGGCAAATCTTGAATTTCGGCCGGTATTTATCGAAATGTCCCAAAACACCCGAAATAGACCGAAATGACCTGAAATTTTTTCAAAGTGGAATAGGAACACCCTGGATTAAATTTCTAGAGTCGCCACTGCGTAACATAGTTCTTACCCTTTTATATATATAGTTTCCTTTACATCTTAAATTATAAAAGAAAATTATTGGTTGCATTACACTATTCATGTAAGATTTATATTGTAAACTAAACAAATGTGTATAACATTATATACTTTTATGCAAATATAATATTGTACATGTACAAATTTGCATAAAAGTGTACAATGTTATACACATCCGTTTAATTTACAATATAAATCTTACTTGAATGGTACAATATAAACTAATAATTTTCCAATTATAAATTGAAGACTAATCAAAGATGCCTCCTCGTAAAAAAGGGGGCTGCTAGTACTTGAGGTTGTGAAAGGCGGAAAAACATGGATGATAGGGAAGAAATTAAAGGGATTGCCTTGAACATTTTGAAGGAGAATTGTAGAGGTGTATATTCTGGATAGATAGAAATCACCACAAGGTTGAATAGAGGAGTGCTTTGAGGCTGTTCTAGCTTGTACGTGTTCCTACCGCTTTGCCTTGAAACAATCCAACAAAATGCCACGGATCATCCCAACGAGGTCCATCGGAATCCTCCAAATGGTTAAGTATGTGGGAAAAACAATATTACTTGGTGTTATTTCTCTAGAAAATTACTCACCTTTACCTCCAGGAGGAGAGGGGTTTAAGTGCACCCTCCTTTGGACTCCTTCCAGGAAACCTGGTTTTTTAAGTACCACTAGTTACAACCTCGCGCCGATACGTAAGAATAATTAATTATTATTGTAATGAAATATGATATAACATTTATTTTTAAAAATATTCATAATATCATATATTAGGATCAATAATCTACTATAAAACATTTTCTCATAAGAGAATTTAATTTTATATGTATTAAACTATGAATCAAAAAATGTTCTATTTTTTTAATTATATATAACCCTCTACCAAACCAACAAAGGGCAAGAGTTTTTTTTTTTTTTAATTATATATAACCCTCTACCAAACCAACAAAGGGCATTTTTTTTTTTTTTTTTTCTAAAATAAACAATGTCATATTATTTTCTTTTTTAAAATTATGAATTTTTTTTCTTTGTAAATAAAGAATTATATATATTTTACTTTCCTTTTATATTAAAAATTTTCTTCTACTCATATTATGAGCTAATTTGCTAGTGATAGAATACAGAGAGAAATTTAAGTTTTTCCAATAATGATAGTTAGAAATGAATGATAAAAATAGTTTTTTTTCCCACCATTAAAAAAATTTCAACTTATCTTTAATCCCAAACCAATCTACCTCTTTTTAAGTATGCATAGTATGATCATGATCTTTCCTCTTGAATACAATGTTTATTTCAATACATTCACAAATATATATTGAATCAAAATATACTTGTATGAAGATGCTTTGCAAGCAAACAAAATGTTATACTAATCTTCGCTTAACAATGGTTAATTAGACCGATTAGGAAAACAATTTGTTGTTGATAATTGTTGGGGATGTTTTGCGACAGGGGCCAAAAATGCGAAAAAACGGCCCAAATCTCCCCTTGGGTTTTTTAGAAGTGTTTATTGGTGGAGAATCAAGCCCAAAATTCCAAATGTATAATTAACAAAAGGCTAATGGTGCTTTGACAAGAGAGAATCAAAATGCTTATAACAAAAGTGCAGAAAACCATAAAAATATAACAGGTCTGAAATTTCGATCCAAAGGCACACAGAAGAGGGAATTGAGAAAGGTTGTGAGGAAGAGAGGGAAGGTTCCCCTGTACCCATATTTCCACCCCAAGCTTTGGAATTGTGAGATTGTTGACTGGCTGAATGGGGTTTTGCTCTGAAGTTTCAGGTATGTGAGTAAAACGTGGTTGGTTGTTTTTTTAGTTGAAGAAAGACTCTTTTATTGAGCTTGGAGTGTTGCTCTCAGAGTAAAACGTCCTCCCCCATTTTGAATCTAATTATGGAATTTATATTGAGTTTGAGGTGCTTCAAGTGACTGGTTTTGGACCCTAAGGTATTAAGCAAGTAGTAATTTTCAGGTTTGCATTTGTTTGGATAAAAGGAAGGATTACTTTTATCATCATTAAGGGAAATGCTTGACTAAACCCTCATTGCCTCCTCATTTTCAGTTGTTTCAGACCATTGGGAGGCTCAACTAGATGAGAGTTAGCAGTTGAAGTTGGCCAATAAGAGCCAACCATTTTTAAAGGAAAAAAAAGGTTTGGACAGAAACTTTGGGTCACAGTCACACAGAGCATAAAAGCTGTTTTGGGGTGGAAATTTTGGATACAAGACCTCCTCCATGAACTTGAGGTGCTACTAGTGTCTCTTGCCCACTTTGTAGCACGCATGGGCTGGGCTCATGCAAAAGGTCCGAAAGGAACCGACCCATACCCTCCAAACTTCCTCAATTTCCTCAATAAGTCGCATGGGCTTGGGCCATGCTTTAAAAGAATAAGATATAATATAATACATGAATTGAGCTCACAAGGAAGTCGGGCTTGTACAAAATGTGTCTCGACAACGAGTATCAACAATAATCTATTGAGATTATTTTCTTAGTAGAAAATGCAAAATTGGTCCCCAAAAATATTACAAATAAACAATTATTAGCAAAATCTCCTAATTAAGTTTTTATATGCATCCTTATATAATAATATTAATATTAATATTAACAACAACAACAACAATAATAATAATAATAATAATGAAAATGAAAATACAATTGCAAAATTTAAAATATGTCACTCATCCAATTATTTTTGTTTGACTAATCTTTGCTCGTCTAAATAATTGGTAATATAGGGTACTTTTAAAATATAACTATTAAGAGTACTTTCTCTACAAATTAAAATTACAAATTTATCCACCCAAAAGGATTAAAATATAAAATAAAATAAAAACTTAGTAAAGTCTCATAGTTTAACATCTAATTGGAGGACATTCTGGCATTTTACCCCCTTTTTTCTTTTTATTTGGCATTATGCCCCTGTTTCGAAACTGTATAGGTGCATGCCCCTGTTTCGATACTCGATGACCCTAAAATCGGGTTACTTAAAGTACTCGATTGGTTTAAAATCGAGTTATGCCCGATCAAACTTAAAAAAAAAAAAAAAAAAAAAAAAAAAAAAAAAAAAAAAAAAAAAAAATGCATGGAACTCGACTTCCTAGAAATCGAGTTCCATGCAAAAAAAATTTTAGTGTCATCGTCCCACACAATGTTCAGGGAGATCTATAGTGGCGTTTTTAACCTCTATAGTGACGTTTTAAATTCCTATAGTGGCGTTTTTCTGCAAAAAAATTTTTTCCTAAGTGTCATTGTCCCATGGCAGGTTCAAGGAGCCTTATAGTGGCGTTTTTGAGCCCTATAGTGGCGTTTTTATGCCCTATAGTGACGTTTTTTAGCCCTATAGTGGCATTTTACTGCAAAAATTTTTTCCTAAGTGTTATTGTCCCATGGCAGGTTCAAGGAGCCCTATAGTGGCGTTTTTGAGCCCTATAGTGGCGTTTTGGAACTCGATTTCCATAAAATCGAGTTCTATGCAATTTTTTTTTTTTTTAAAATTTAATCGGGCATAACTCGATTTTAAACCAATCGAGTACTTTAAATAACTCAATTTTAGGGTCATCGAGTATCGAAACAAGGGCACGCACGTATATAGTTTCAAAACAGGGGTATAATGCCAAATATTTTTGCCCAAAGGGGCAAAAGGCCAGAATGTCCTCTAATTGGATTGCTAAAAAAAACAAATTCTAACTATTCTAACTTGCAAAAAAAAAAATAATTGTTAACCCAAATCAATTCATGCCAATGAAATAAAGAAAAGGTACTTGTAATTGAGAATTGGAATACCAAAATATATATTATGCATAAAAATTGATACAAATTTGTCAAAAAGAGAAACAAATGTAATGTGACAATTAAATCAATAATAATAAAAGCACCATTAGAAAAAAAAAAAATCCATAAAAAGAGAAGGAAAATTATTATTTTTATTTTTTTGATAAGAAAAGAGAAGCAAAATTGGAAGGAAAAAAAATAAAGCATGTACCCTTTTATTTTTTGGGTTCGCGCCCCGTAAAATTGGCGCGCGTTTCAAAATTCCAGAAATTTGGCCAAACGGTATTGCAATTGCATATATATATATATATATATCGATCGTTTCATTCTCTTTCTCCCTCTAGCGTAAAGCAAACACAATAAATCGATCAATCACTGAAATCGGAGAACCAAAGCTTGTATCACTGCACATCATATATAGGTAACCACCACACCACTTTTGCTTTATTATTTAATTCTTAGCCTTCATTTTGATTTCACTTCACACAATATATCACTGACTCTCTCTCTCTCTCTCTCCATTTTTGATCGATTACTCTCATTCTTATTCTTGATCTGATTAATTAGCACGTTTCTTCTTCTACAAATCTTTGACTCAGTTTTCAAAAGGAATCGATTACTAATTCAAGCATTATGATCTTCTCCTATTCAATTTAGCTATTACAAGTCAATTTCCTCATATGTGCTTTTGTGATGTTCTTAGCTGATGATACTGCAATTTTGTGTGTGTGTGTGTGTGTGTGTATTTCACCGAGGTTGATGATTTTTTCAGGTGATTGTAAATTCACTTTGTGCTATGCTATTTTGTCATTCTTGTGATGAAATTCATTTCCGGTAATTACAATTTCTGTGACGCCAAATGATTTTCAGTAAATCAGCATTGTTAAGATAGTGTATAACCTGATTGTATTGCCTATTCCTACTTAGATTGTGGTATGTTCTATTGTCCTATTAATTTGTGTTTTCTCTCCACCAGAACGGAATGCCTTTGCCTCTTTCGGGATCTTCCAATGGCTATAATTACTACTTTAGCTAGAAAAAGTCATAATTTAATTTCACTCCAGAAAGAAAATTGCTCTGACGTGTATTTTTTGACATATTTATCATAGAATAGCATAAGCATAGGCTGCATGGAATTAAGATCCTCAAGAGTTCTTAAAAGTTAAAACCTTGTCCATCCAGTTTGAAATGAATGGATTGGATTTTACCAAGTAATCAATAGTTCAAATAGATACCACAATGGTGATAGTCGGCATTTTTTTTAAATGTTGATGACGTGGTAAAATCTAATTTAATCATTTCAAAATGGATGGATCGGATTTTTAGAACTTTGCAATGGAGTTAGCCTAAGAACAATAGATGATCTTAATCTGATATCTTGCTTCCCAAGCATTTTGACGTATACGTTGCTTTGTCGTCTCTTTCACAATATGTATGTTCTTTCACAAATAGTGGCATTTTAACTTTTGTTGCCTCTCTACAGCCTTAGCCTTAAATTGCTCAAATGGAAAGACAAGGGACTGAAGTTATGAGGAAACGCATGAAACCAGCTGTATGTCTGTTTTTGTTCATTCTTCGCACTTATCAAGCCTATAGCAAAAATTAGGAGTGAAAAAAAAAAAAAAAAAAAAAATCCTTTCTTGTGTTTTATTAGTTTATCTGATTTTTTTATGGTTGTTGGATGGAAGAGAAGGAAGAAGATGGAGTAGTCTTAGAGATTGAAGAAAAGGAAGAATTTCAGACCAACATTGCTGGATCTGAGGAGATGGAACTTGATATTGCTCAGATTCTAGAAAAGATTGAACGCTTCACTCAGCTGGTAGCTAAATAAACCTAATGCAGCTGTATATTCTTATTAACTACATGTATGCATAAACCCAATTTTTGTTTATCTTGACAAGTTTGAGATGATACTATGCTCAACTGAAAGCGCAATGACTTCTTCATGAGCCCAGTAATGGCTCTTCAGTCTGCAGCTTTATTTTCTTGTCAGGCTCTTTATACATTATTCATGTAGGTGTCTGAGCTGCTGGAGTCAGGGAAGACAAGCTTTAAGGAACTGATTAACGAATTTGAGGAGCGTATGATTATGTGAGTTTACAAAATATAACAGAACTTAAAATTTTAAAGCTGAGCCTCTTTTTCTTTTCCTTTTTTACATCGAATTTTATGTCTGTAGGATACATAAGGAACAAATTGAGAAATGGCAGGAAGAGATCAAAGACCTGCGGTTGCTTGATTCCTCGAATGAGGAGGCCAATGCTCTTCTGCAAAATGCTCGATACTTACTACAGAGTGCTCACATTGATTCTTGATGGTAATTTTCAATACGTTCTTTTCTATTTTATCATGTAAAGCAAACATTTTCAAGTATATCACTTGACAGGCCTGCAACATTATACGTGTCCCTTCTAATGTACTGAAAAATTTTCACTTGAAATTATGTGTGGACATTAGGGCTGCAATCATTTTGTATTGATAAATTTCTCAATCAAAAATTGTGCCTGAATCCTAGGGCTATGAATAGCCCAAGCCAAGACATGCTCAGCCAAGTGTTGGCCTATTGGGCTTGGTTGAGTAGGAGTTCAATAATGTTTGAGCTTAGATCAGTTTTAACCTGGAATTGTAGCAGCTCCTCAACATCTTGGAGCATTAAAATATCATGTCATATTTTTCTCATATTTGTGATGAGGTCTTAGTTTACTCTTTCTAGAAATAACTTAAAGTAGGAAACTTGTTTTTAAGCAGGTATGAGTGATTCATGTACAGTCAAAATAGTGGAAATTAAATTTTTAAAAGTAAGATGAAGTAGGCCACTGTATTGTAAGTATCTCAGGTTTAGGATCAAGTAAAGAATATGAGTCAAGTTTGTTAATGTTCACAAGCCATGC
>NW_027070258.1:0-7934 GCF_002906115.3 Quercus suber
AAAAAAAAAAAAAAAACTCTACATTTTTGGTAGCCTTCGTTCTTAATCAGTGGAATATGACTAATTTCACTTTTTTTCAATGCTGGGATTTTTTGTTTGCACCATGTTGAATTTACAACTGAGAAAGAAGGTATGAAGCAAAGCAATGAAGAAACGAAGAAAGAAGAACAACACAGATGCAGTGTTAATAAAAATGACAGAACTTATAAGCAAAAGAAGAAAGGCAAGCTGAAGTAAAACGACAAACGTTTCAATTAAATGAATGGCACGTGAGAATGAACAGTGGTGTACAGCTGTAATAACAGAAGTGGTTAGTTTGTTAAAAGTTAGTTAGATTAGTTTAATCCTCTTTACGCTGTGACCGTGTATATATAACAGAGTCTTAATGTAAATTAATCAATTTGATTCATTATAATCAATTCAAGAATAGTTTTTCTCTCAAAGCATTTCTTTTATAATTCCTGCTTAAAATGCACATTGGGTTTTTGTTCCAAAAGGTGAAGATGAGCTTGGACCAGTATTTGTGTAATTTCCTTTCCTCCTAAATATATTCTTGAATATTCGGGAAAAACAAAACAAAAGAAAGATATGACAACTAGGAACGCATTTTACACTATGGTTGATAATATATGCCGGATTCATGACATGATTTTCTACACATTTGCCCTACATGTTACAACTATAAACCGATAAGATATCATAGATCTGGGATCAATGACACTTGTGGAGAGGAGACTCGAAAGGATTAACCCTATGTTTGGTTTGAGGGAAAGGAATGGAAAAGAAGAAAAAAAGAATAAGGGAGAAGGGAAAAATGTGGGCGCAAGTGATATGTTTTTCATCAAATTTGGCTCATTTTCTTTTTTCTCATGCTCTATCTAAACAGCAGAAAAGACTTAATTTCTCTTTGTTTTCATCCTCTTCCCCTCAAACAAAACATAATGTGAGCGAGTATTTCCCATAACTAATGAATTCTATCTTCTCTAACTATTAGAACATGCTAATGTTAACCCGAGTTAATGCAAGCTTGAGATTTTCCAAATAATATTCATACCTAAAATTTCTAATCAATTAGTGGCATAATAATATATTTTTCTAATACCGTATTATTCAAAGATATATAAAAGAGGCTAAGATATAGTTACATCATGCGTAATTCTTACTTGATAATACATCATTTAATAATTTTTTTTAGATTAATATTTTGAAAATCCTATTTTTGGATTACATCTTATCTTTATGTTTTCAAGAAACTTCAAATTTCATTTTAATTGAATATTTTTTTTATTTAATTCATAAACTCATATTTTAAATGCAATTTTAAATTTTTAAAAAAAAGTTTAAATTTAAATATTTCATGTATGGGATGGTTACTGATCTTTGATTTTCTTAATATGTTGTAAAAATGTTAGGTGTAAGAAGATAATATAACCATAAGTAGAATTACCTCTCCAATTTTGTCAAAGTACCTGTTTCTCCAATGTTATAGCATAATGCAATTTTGCTAGACTTGTTTGTTGATTTCTTGAACTCAGATAGGATCTTTTCAATAGAAGTTGCTTCGATTCTTGTGGATATTAAACTAACTAGTATGTAACCCATGCTACCGCATGGGACTAGTTAATTGTAATGATGCTATTGGCCAATTTTTTTGTTTTTGTTTTGTTTTTGTTTTTTTTTTGGTTTATCACATGGATGATATAATTAAATCAAACAATGAAAAATATATATTGTATTTTATTATTTAAGTATGCTATTGGTCTTTTTTTTTTCTTTTTTTGGTTTATCATACATAGGATAGCATTAGATAAAACAATGAATAAAAAAAAAAAGAGAATATTGCATTTATTATTTAAATGATGCTACAATGAAAAAAAAAAGAATATTGCATTTTATTATTTAAAATATATAAAGGGACATTAAAGAATAAAAACTGATCATTGAGCTTGGAATCTTCTTGGAGGCACCAATGAAGCGCCAATGTATGAGAGTGTGAAGAAAGGAAGAGTGAGATTGAACATTGTGTTTGAACTCAGCCTTGCTCTGAGAAATCCATAAGGAGGAGGAGAGGGTAGTGTGTGGATTTAGTTGGTAGAGGTTGAGAGAGGAGGAGACATGGATGACGATATGGAATTAGGAGGAGATGATGTTTTACTTTTATAGTCTTTTTCGTTGGACTCCTTGGTTCTGGTTGTGGGATTAGAAGAACTCTAGACTCTTTTGAGATCACCCATAAATGTGTGCGGGTGAGATGTTCTTGCTTAGGCCAATGAGTATTATCATTGTGGTTTTCTTGGCTTCCATGTTAAATGTTAATGCATCATTTATTTGGCACAAAAATTAGAAAATTTAGATAAGATACATGACACAAAATTGGAGTCAAATTTATAATCTCTATAAAAGTGTGCAGGTAAGATGTTTTTGCTTAGGCTAATGAGCATTATCATTGTGGTTTTCTTAGCTTCTGGTTAAATGTTAATGCATCATTTATTTGGGCACAAAAATTAGAAAATTTAAATAAGATACATGACACAAAATTGGAGTCAAATTTATAATCTAATTATATTTTTTTTTTTGAGTTTTGGTTAGGACAAGTGGCGCAAAATTGATAATCCAATTGAAATCTAATTGGATTTTCTCTCTTCTTCACTTATTATTATATATATAGATATATAGATATGTGAGAGTTTTGATAATAAAGTCTACTATCCTGAACTCAGATAGCATCTTTAAGATATAATTACTCTGCTCTAACTCTTAACAATAAAAAAATAATTGTAAATAATTAAAATAATATAAAATAAACAATTAATATTCCTTTAATTTTATTAAAACTTTTGGGAATAGTGAATAGTATGATAGGCCAAGAATGTATTGACCCATTGTGATAAATTAACAAATTAATTTAGCCAAGTGAATTAATTAAGTTAATTAACATGCAAAGCGCGTGATAGCACAAACAAATCACCAATTAACTAAAGTGCTGTGGAAATTAAACATGTAACATGCAATATATGTTCAATTGACTTTAAAATATATAAATTAGACAATTGAGTATGGTAGAATTAATATTTCAAAAAAAAAAAATTCTATTCTACTATAAATTATTCTCATTTTGTTCCAAATAGTAATCTCTAATAATAAAAAAATATAGTTCCACAAGCAAAAGCTCTTGTCAGCATGAATCCAACTATATATTGGTGATACATATATAACATAGTTTGAGACATAATACATGTCGTTATCAAACACCGAAAAAGGAGATAGTTTTCTAGAAAATTCTCTTTGGAAAATGAACCATTTCCCAGAGTACGTTAATGCTGAAATAAACAGAGATAATTGACATTATTTTAGTTCTCTAGCTTTATCAAAGAGACTGGACAATATCATTAAACTATAAGGCTTGAATGTATTTTTTAGTATTGATCTAGTAGAGGTTGTTTTGTTTATTTGAATAAAGAAACTTTTATGATGTTTATATTTGTAATTGATACACTAATATATATATATATATGGGCAAGACTTACGTACAGTACTTAAAAATCATTTTTTGTTTGTAGCATTTTAAAAAAATATTTCCTCCCCTCTTTGTTTTGCAACTTGATTTGAGTAAAATGAAGTTCTACCTGTACCTTGATTTTTCAAAAATCAAGTTTTAAGTAAATTAGGCTGAAGTGGTAGCAATTGATGTAGCAGTTTCTTTAAAAACTTTCCTTGGTAGAACTCAAGTTATATGGAAAAAATTTCTATGCAGAACTCAATTGTGGAGAAATCGAGTTGTGTGTCAAATCTTGGTATTGAAATTGATCCTTCTGGAAGATCTCAAATAATCTTTGCTTGCTTGCATGGCTTGCTGCAACTTTTTTATACAAAACTCAATTTCTCTATAATAGGGTTCTTTATAAAAAAAAAAAAATTTCATAACTTGATTTTTCAACCTAGAAATTTTTTCAATGTAACTCTAGTTTACTAAACCCAAGTAACACTGGGGCAATTTAAAAAAAAAAAAAACTTCCATATTACTTAGAAATCGATTTTAAAAAAATTAAGTTGCACAGAAGGGCTTTCCGGCTTAAAAATAACTCAAAAGAGGGCTTAGTAGCCCAAATTGCCCCGGTGACCTACCATCTTTTCCTTAATCAAAACATAATTTCAAAGAGCAAAAGGACAAAAAAAATAAATAAATAAATAATGGAGTTGTAGGACCCAAATTTGGCAAGATCGTTAGATGGGGGACCCAATAAAAAAGCATTAAGGACAAGAGGATGTGAACATCCAAACTTTTGCTTTTTTGACTGTCAAAAAAAAGGTAGTACTGTAACTTTTAAAAAAGATTTTCATTTTAAAAAGTTTGAACCGTGTATAATATATAATCATGAAACCTAATTTCTTTTTTGAAACTACATGAAACCTAATTTCATACCTACCCTAGAAAATTTTGTTAATTGAAAATATAATAACTTCATACTTTTAAAGGTATCTAACAAATAGGAGTAGCATTAAGGAAAGAGGGTGAGAACACCCAAATATGCTCTCTTGAGAGTCAAAATAGGCAGCAAATGTGTTTTTAACCAACAAAGTTTTGCTATAAATTAATTTGTAAAAAAATGATTGCAATTTTATTTAATATATTTTTATTGGGTATTAATTTTGATAAATCTAATATTAAATTATATTTTTTAATAGTTATTTATTATTATTTTTTTTTAGTAGAATCAAAGATCTATATATATATATAGGTGGGGTTTGGATTGGGCGTTTGTGTTTTCCTCTTTTTTTTTTTTTTTTTTTGGTCGCACGCGGTTCAAATTTTATAGACAAGGCATTGTAGTAGCACTGTTCATGGAACCCACATCCACTTTATTCAAAAAAATATTAAAAATGGGTCTCACTGCACTATTCACACATTTAAAAATTATTTTGCTACAGTATTTTCAGTTTTCAGTTTTCAGCTGTATCCAAACAGACCCATATCAATCAAATGTTTAACTTTCAAAATTTTATAATATAAAAATGCATAAAAAATAAATTTATGAATAAAATGATATATAACATGCAAAACTATATCTTGTAAGACAGTTTCTATTAAACCAAAAATTTATAATAGATTATCAATAAAAAATAATGCAAGCATGCACAGTGTGTAGGATAAAATGGGTTGCTTTCTTTGAACATATTATATAGAAATTTTTGTATAAATGGACTTATATTCATTGAACTCTCCCATATATGAATTTTTTTTTTTTTTTTGGAGAGACTCCCATACATGAAATTAGATTGCTTTAGGAAACATATGAAATTTGATTTATAAAGATTTTTTAATTTTTTATNNNAAAAAAAAAAAAAAAAAAAAAAAAAAACTTTCATACAAACTTTCCAGTATGTATAATTAATTCTATCAAATAAAGGAAGAATCAAAAGAGATTGTCCACGATCCATAACAATTGGGGTTAAGGATTATACTTAGGAAATTAATCCAATTAGAGTGAACCCGCTCTGATATCACTTGTTGGGAAATTTAGATTTCGGTTGATAAAATTAACAAGTTTTAAATCCAAGTTGTTAATTAGATTTATTATGAATAAACTTGTTAAAACAAATAAACATCAATATCATGTCAAAATTATGCAGTAGAAAAATAAATAAGACAAGATATGATGACGCAAAAAAACGAATGAAACAAACTAGTTTCACAGTAAAAAATCTAGGGGGAAACCTTCCCGAACAGCAATCCACTATAGTAAAAAGAAGTTTCAAATCTAGTACAAAACTTTTGTCCCTAGGCTCTACAATCCCCGTAGATAAACCTATAGCAGAAACCTTCTATCGCTTTAGAATTTCTGAACTCTTTAATATATGACGCCACTCTTTTTTAAACATAGATCCTAGTACGTGACTAACCAAAGATGCATAGCTCCCAGTACGTGACTAACACACCAACTTGAAAAGGTTGTTGATTGCAAAGTTTTTTACTTCATCAACAATGAAGATCAAGAAACACTTAGTTACAAAACCTTAAGGCACAAAGACGCAATAGCTTCTTTCAGAGAGAATAAGGCATCGGTCACTTTTTACATATGTTCTCCTTGTATTTTCTTATGTGACAGTCTCTAAAATAAGCCTTATATAGGTTTAGGGTTGTGAGAAAAGAAACCCTACACAAATACATAAACATGGGCTGAAAATCAGATTTGAAAATCTGAATTCCCGTAATCTTGATAGATACCTTGATAGCTAACTGTTGAGCAACTATCGAGCTTTAATGACTCAACATTTCTTCACTTGTTTCTTGGACAGACTTACATGGCTTCAATACTAGACTTAAACTCTTGTTCCTTGAAGTATTAAATACATCCTAGGTCTACCCAAATACAAGTAAAGTACGTTTTGTCAAAGGATTAGCCAACTACATGAAATATGGACATATGTTTCTAATAAGTGAATCACATATGTCCTAACAATGGTGATACTTCTTCTTTTCTTTTTCTTTTTTTGGATACCAATATAGACAAAATTTAGTTACAAAATTGGTTGTAACCTAAGGCTACAAGCTTACTCTATATCATTTACATTACTACATATTTCAAAAATCTAACTGTTGGATTACACATTCTTTACACTTTTACTACACAAGCAAAATTTTATTTCTACTGAATATTATTTACTATATGATCTATAGGATTATATTTTATGCATAATTTTAAACTACAAAAATTTGCAATTTAAACAATTTATTGATGACATAGTTATTGCTTTTGAATTTTCTAGAAATTTTGCAAGCATTAAGGATATAAGAAAAAAAAAGGTAATCCAATTACAAATCCACCCCCAATAAAAAGATATTGAGTAAGGCTATAATCTTAGGCTACAACTAATTTTGTAACTAAACTTTATCCTATCAAATATTTGCTTAGAGTAATAATTTATTTTTTTAGATTAGTTATTTGGGATTTGGTTTTCTTTCTAAATGTTATAGTTTTAATTAATTTGTCTAGTTAAGAAACTTAAAATTAAAATCTCGAATATTAGTTTAATTTGTTCAACAACCATTTTTTGAAAACTTAGAAAACATATATTAGAATATTGGTTTTTTATATAAATGTTGTAGTTTTTGTTAGGTTCTAAGGTCTTAGGATTTTATATATTTAGAACTCTAATTTGTAATGTTGGCAAACCATGATCAAAACAATGTATTTAGTCTTGTTTAGACTTGCTCAAAGTTGGTTTATTATTGTAAAGTTGGAATCGAGTGGCTGCAGAAGTACTTGAGACTTTCTGCCTGGCTCGATCAATCGAAGAATAGACTCGATCGATCGAAAATCGCACAGGTTGAATTTTCTGCAGAATTTCCAACTCAGCTCTATTTCATTAAACGTTTTGGGTTTTATGTTTTTACCCTAGGTATATAAACTAAACCCTAGCCACGTTTTTTAAGGTCGCTCCAATTGTATTGTTGCTCATACATTGCTGTTTTGTGTAAATCTCTTGTGAGATCTAGAGGAGCTTTCCTTTACACAAAGTTTAGGGTTTTCAAGTTGGAGATCTTATCTACATCTTGATGATCAACTTGGTTGCTACCATAGAAGCTTAAAGAATATCAAGCGGGGGTGCTTGTAGCTGATTGAAGAATCTAAGAAAAAAGGAGTTCGTGGATTTGAAGCTTGCACGTGGTCGTGTCAGTAAGTTCTACTGGTGGGTAGCATTAGGAAGTCAAGTGGGGAGCTTGTAGTTCTTTTGTATGAACTTCGATGCTTTCGCATAGTGGATTCAGGTTTACCTTGAGGATAGTTAGGTCAAATCCTCCCTAGGTTTTTACCGTGTGGTTTCCTGGGTCATCATATCTTGTGTTCATTTATTTTCCGCTGCTTTATATCTTGATATGATTATTTGATTGCTTTAACCTAGAATTGCATAATTTGACTAAGTAACAACTT